>NW_019942673.1:380560-396232 GCF_002910315.2 Salvelinus sp. IW2-2015 | reverse complement strand
GTTCAGTCTAAAATATAGAAAAGGTCATTTACAAGACAATTAGGAAGAAAGAGGCCTCACGGTCACAGGACCTCACACTCCAACCAGAGAGAGAGAGAGAGAGAGAGAGAGAGAGAGGACAGAGAGAGAGAGAGAGAGAGAGAGAGAGAGAGAGAGAGAGAGAGAGAGAGAGAGAGAGAGAGAGAGGAGAGAGAGAGAAGGAGAGAGAGAGAGAGGAGAGGAGAGAGAGAGAGAGAGAGTGAAGAACAAACATCATTGAAAAGAAGGGAAGATAGCAACAGAGAGAGAAAAGGATTATGTCCCAGCGTGTTTGTCCTCATCTGGTTGGATCAAATTAAACAGTCCTCTCAGTGTGTCACACTTAACACGCCTTTGTCACATCAAACACGCCACAGGGGGAGACAGAGAGAGGGGGGGAACAGAGGGAGAGGAGGAGGGAAGACAGAGGGGGAGAACAAGAGGACAAGGAAGGAGGAGAGAATAGGGCCGGGAGAAAAGGGTAGATTGAAAGAGGATGGGGGAGGAGGTTGTGGAGTGCACACGTGGTGGACTACCACTTAGCAGCACCTTAGCCACATCCCTTGTATAACGGAACACAACATCGTACGTATTTTTCCTCCTGATATTAGTACGCCTGTGTGCACGCCTGTGCTTGTGTAGTGTGTGTGTGTCACCCAATTACAATGCTCTCTCACACTGGGATTGTCTGTTGCTTCATGTGATTGTCCATTTACCCTCTCAGTAGGTCATTAACAGTAGGGGTTTATTTCTCTTATGACCATTATTATATTATGATAATTTACTGAATTGTTTATGAATCACTTCAGGAAGGAGACAGTGGAAGTGTTAGCCATTGAATTTGTTTTTAGAGAAGTTGCCTTTTGAATCTCCTTTGTAGGCGTTCTGGCAGTAAGGTAATCGTTGATGTTTTTAAATATGTCTTTTTTTTTCTGCTCAGCTTTTGGAAAAGTTGGAAGATTAGGTGGTAATTTTACAGGTGTGAAAAAGTCCTTAAGCACCTCGAATCTCAAACACATTTTCAGAAAAGACGAGGTAATCTCGATAGTTTGGGGACTGGTGTGTGTGTTCGCTGGTGTGTTTGTGTGTACGTGTGAAGTGTTTATCTTTGTGCAGAATTTAGTTTCTTTTAACGTCGMGTCAAAGTAGAGGTCCGCCACTTCTCTCTAATTTAACATGTCATCTGTCTCCAAATCACTTCAAAGATGAGCCAACTCATGCCAAAGACTTCTTCCTTTTCCTCCTTACTTACTTTCTTTCTTTCCTTCCCTAAGTTTCCGCCCGCGCCAGAAAACAACATCTAAACACAATGTTTTAAAAGAACTGGATGGAGAGTGTAAACTTTCAGATGTGATTCCAATAGTACACAGCTGCTGCTGCCGACCGTGCGTCTGCTATTCCCCCCGGTTCACAAATCTGATGATGATTGAACCGCGGACAGAAAACATCCTCATTACGCTAGCTCTCTCTCTCTCCACCTCTCTCTTTCTCCTGACTGTAAACATGGACCTTCGTGATGCATGGGGTGAACGCAGTTGTGTGTTTTACTCTGGGGACKGGACTTGGCTGGGGAGCAGGGACAGAAGCTATCTGGCCAGAAAGCACTGCAGAAGAGCCTTTTGTATCCATAACTGTCAGTTTTATTAGCACAACCTTTTAACCAATACCCCTTACCCCTAACCTAGCTTGAGTTATAATCAAATAGCTGCTGGTCTGCTCAACATTAACAGACAATGGGGTCTCTCTTAGCATGGCCGTCCAGTGACTACCCAGGGACAGGATGCGGTCTCTCAAACATTTAGGGAGAAATGTATCATCAAGTCGACATTTATTTCACATGCTTCGCAAACAACAGGTGTAGACTAACAGGGAAATGTTTACGTATAGCTCCTTTTTCAACATTTCCCACATTCAAATTGTGTTTGTCACATGCTTCGCCAACAACCGGTGTAGACTAACAGTGAAATGCTTACTTACGAGTCCTTTTCCCACAATGCAGAGATAAAGATAAGATCAAATAAAAATATATAAATAGTGACACAAATAACAACGACGAGTAAAAGTATCATGCCTATATATAGGGAGTAGAAAAGAACATGGTTATATACAGGGAGTACCAGTACTGAGTCGATGTGCAGGGGCACAAGGTATGTTCATATAGGTAGAGATGACGTGACTAGGCAACAGGACAGATAATATACTGTAGCAGCAGCGTATGTGGTTAGTGTGAAAGTGTGTGTGTGTGAAAGCGTGTGTGTGTGTATAGAGTCAGTGCAAGAGAGTTAGTGCAAAAAAGGGTCAATGCAGGTAGTCCTGGTAGCCATTTGATTAGTAATTTGGCAGTCTTGTGTAGCAGTCTTATGGCTTGGGGATAGAAGCTGTTCAGGGTTCCAGTTGGTTCCAGACTTGGCGCGCTGGTACCGCTTGCTGTGCGGTAGCAGAGAGGACAGTCTATGGCTTGGGTGGCTGGAGTCTTTCTAAACAGATCTAGGATCAGCTTGCCCTCCCCAAATCCTAACCTTAACCATTAGGGTCATAACTGACACATTTCTAGGGGGGGGGGACTTCATCCTACTCCGACCCAAACCCTCCCAGCCCTCAACTCGGTGACCAGAGGTAACCATAGCAACCTGAGCCAGTCCCTGTCAGAGGCGCTGGCGACCCTAATGGCGACATTTATGGCATGTTGTCAATTATAGTTTGCAGCACAACCATTATAGACTGTCCCCTGCTCTCTCTCTCTCTCTCTCTCTCTCTCTCTCTCTCTCTCTCTCTCTCTCTCTCTCTCTCTCTCTCTCTCTCTCTCTCTCTCTCGGACAATGGGAGCGTTCAGAGCTGCATAGTCAGCCTCTGCTCTCACAGTGACAGCATGTAATATAATGTTAGCTAATGGTTCCATATGGTTTTGATGTCTCAGTTGGTTGGAGGTTGGATTATGAACTGTGTGGTTTATGGGTTTGATTCCCTCTTGGGCAACATACATTATACTGAATTGGAGAACTGTGGTCACAAGTGTTAGTTCAATAAGCATATGTGGCACTGATCCACTGTATAGTTCTGTAGCCTACTATAGCAGAGACATATTCAGACAGTATGAGCATGCCTTATGACTTGGTCAGAATTGCAAGCATGGTGGAGTCGGTCATCTGGGTGTGTGTGCGCATATGTGAACATCTTTGCGGACGACGGACGTGTGTGCCTCTGGGTTGTTCCAGGAAAGGCAGCAGGTGGAGGTATAAGGCATTATCAGGGTCAGAGAGGGTGACTTGACTGTCTGGTTATTTATATATATTTTTTATTTAACCTTTATTTAAGTTGCTGAGCCAATTGTGCACCGCCCTATGGGACTCCCATTCACGGCCGGATGTGATGCAGCCTGGATTCGAACCAGGGACTGTAGTGACGCCTCTTGCACTGAGACGAAGTGCCTTAGACCGCTGCATCACTCGGGAGCCCAATAGGTAGGTAGACAGGGTCCTCTGGACAGGAGGGGATGGAGGGAGGGAAGAGGGAGCGGTAGGAGAGAGGATATAGAGAGAGGGAGAAGGGGGAGATCCAAGGCGATATTTGACGCTCGTCCAGGTCCCCAGAACATCGGGAGATGCCTTCGAAACCAGCATACTAGGGGCAACGGTGAGCGATATTACCATCAAGTAGGCTTGGGTTTTGCTAGGGTGTTGTCGATGGGGATGGCTGATTGGCGTGAGCCGCGAGCTCCGAAGGGTTACGTGTTCAATCCCAGTGCCAGGAAGTGTTTTTCCCCCTATCCCAGACCTTAACGCTGWCCTTAGAGGAAGGGTCAGAGAGGCATGGCTTAGTGGGGGCGTTAACGTCCTTAACCCATACACTGAGTGACCTTGTCAAGAGATTAGACCTCTTGGTCTAATGGTTAAAAATACTATATGAGGTGTTGTTGCATAACATCAATGGTGTAAACTATACACACTTCCTAGTGTTAAAAATACTAAATGAGTTGTTGTTGCATAACACTGAGGGCTCTATTTACGGCTGGCATTAAGCCAGTGGAATTGTCAAAAGCATGCTCGTTTGCAATTTCGACCTGTTAAAGCCTGCGCTCTTCTATTTTCAAACCCTAGCACCAGGATCGGTCATTTACCTGTCTTATATGAATCAAATCAAATTTTATTTGTCACATACACATGGTTAGCAGATGTTAATGCGAGTGTAGCGAAATGCTTGTGCTTCTAGTTCTGACAGTGCAGTAATATCTAACAAGTAATCTAACAATTCCCCAACAACTACCTAATACACACAAATCTAAAGGGGTGAATGAGAATATGTACATACAAATATATGGATGAGCGATGGCCGAGCAGCATAAGCAAGGTGCAATAGATGGTATAAAATACAGTATATACATATGATATGAGTAATGTAAGATATGTAAACATTATTAAACTGGCATTATTTAGAGTGCATTGTATAAAGTGATCCATTTGTGATCCATTTATTAAAGTGGCCAGTGATTGGGTCTCAATTTAGGCAGCAGCCCCTYTGAGTTAGTGATTGCTGTTTAGCAGTCTGATGGCCTTGAGATAGAAGCTGTTTTTCAGTCTCTCGGTCCCAGCTTTGATGCACCTGTACTGACCTCGCCTTCTGGATGATAACGGGGTGAACAGGCAGTGGCTCGGGTGGTTGATGTCCTTGATGATCTTTTTGGCCTTCCTGTGACATCGGGTGCTGTAGGTGTCATGGAGGGCAGGTAGTTTGCCAGACCGCACCACTTCGTTTCATTTCGTTTCATTTGATTAAAAACAAGGCATGGCCTCCTCTCAATGAAGGCAGATTTTTTTCGGTCATGACCAATGCATTCGCCTGGTAGTCTAGACTATCGATAAAGGGTTTGGCTCGTGAGACCGCTTTGAAATACATCTTAATCAACCAAGCTTTATTAAAGATCAACTTTGGCAGCAGCAAAACAGTGAGTGGACATCCCAGGTTTATCTATGTAGGCTATTACATTATTTTAGCCAGCTCCTGTTATTATTTTGAACGATTTTGAAAAAAACTCTGTGTAGTCTATTTGCTCATCATGGAACGAGAGATGAGATAATCCAGTGACACTCGTATTTAGAAAAATCTCAGTTGTTTTCCTTTAACAATGCTTGTTTTCCGTTTCGCTTGATAAAAAACAAGCCCTTACTGAGTAGGCTACCCTTTCCCTACTATAACAAAAGCTGGTTCAACAGAAATGTGTCTGGTGTCGTTCTTATCGTGGCCATGCATTAACCTAGTAGCCTTATCCATAAAAGGTGTCTGAATGGTCTACTCGTGAGGCTTTTGCCAACATACTTTTGCATTATTCACAGTTCCCATAGGCCTACCTTCAGTGCATACTCCATTCGGCTGGTATCCATCCCCATTTCAACAGAGTGCCTCTTTTCCAGGTACCAAACATAGGCTATTCACATTTTTCAGTCCTACAACATAGTTCAACGGTAGGCTTAGGCTATATCTTGCTTATTGAGAACATAACCCACACATACAATGTAATTTATGGGAGCCTAGTATTTTTTAGTTGAGGAGAAGTGCGATGCGTAAAGGCCTATACTCATTGAATCCAATTTCAACAATGTTGACTGCCAACACTCTAACCATATTGAGCAAACACTGGACATTTATGTTTTTTTTTACTTTGMTATTACTCTTTACTATAGCCTATGCTCTTTAATTAACTATAGTGTCAATCCACAATAGACCAGGACGAGAATATTCCGTGCCCCTAGTCGAATTGGAGTTAATGACAATGCAAAGACCGTCAATAACCTACAGGACTTGAGACAAATGCATGCAGTATTAAGCCATGGAACGCCTTGATTGGCTAGTGAGTGGCCAAGGCCTCGTCACACCTACAACTTGTTTGTTCATCAAAACCCAGCCCTTTCGCGGCCCCGCCATTTATTGCACTCATAACGGCTGTGAAAACAGCAAATATATTTCGGACACATGCCTGGACCTATAGCGCTACCTATAGCGCTACCGTCAGACCTTAGATTTACCGTTGTGTTATGTTTGATAAAATAGAGCACTGAAAGTGTTAATTCCCTAACACTGACAGAGTGTAACAACATAACTCAAAGTGTGAACCAGTATAGATACTGGCCCAGTGTTAAATTGAACACTGTCAGTGTTCGATTTAACACTGGAGTATTTGCTGTGTACAAAAAGCAAGGTGTAGTCAGTCCCTAAGCTATAGCTAACAATACGTGTATGATCTGTGTAGTAATATTATTCGAATCAGAAACCCATTTGCATTGCTAGTTATAGCCTAATGTTAGCTAGCTAACATTGAACCTAGTTTGTTAGCTTAGGCCACCTGCAGTTTCATACTACAGCTATGACAATGTTTGTGTTGGTAGTAGTATGAGTTGGGATTATGCCGGTTCATTGTTTAGCTAGCTAGCTAGGTACTTAGCTACATGTCTAAACAAAAGACTCCACTTCGGCCGGATGATTACATGACCCATCAAATTAGCCAGGTGTGTCTGGGGGTGATTACTGCCATCTATTCTATTTCATGAACATCTGTACATGTCTAGACAATAGTGACTCATCCACTTAGATAGATGTGGCTGGGGGGTGGTTGTAGCATTTCCTTTACATGACCCATAAATTTAGACAAGTGTGTCGGGTAAGCGTCATCTAATAATGATCAAATATTTATCCAATATTTTTATCTGGACACTTTCTGTATTTGATATTGCTAATATATAGTAACCACTTCTTTGTACCGTTTACACCTTCTGTATCCTGGGCATGTGACAAATACACTTGTGTGTTTACAACATGTCCTCACATGTGAATCCTTAAAGAGATGGGGGGTGAACGATGCTGAATGGGTGTAGACAAAGAAGAGCTCTCCAGTAGGTGTACCAAAACATTCAAGAGCCATTTTCTCAAAAGTGGGGTTACAAGTTTGTCAACTTTCAAAGCAGAATTATTTTCCTATTGTTCCTCAACTGCAGTGTATGATGTACCATTTTCTAGCTCTGAGTCTCTACTTTTAACCAATGTAAAAAACGGAATTTCAAATTTTGCTACATAAGACCGTATCGAGGCGGTCGGTCACATATAGTCTACGGTGTGATGTGTACTATGTAGGAAGACATTTAATAAAACAGTGATGTTTTAACTAGCAGGTTGACGTTTATTGTCATGAGTTTTGTCCTGAAGGCAGATCTGAGTGATTTCCCCTTAGATAGGCCACCTGCAAAGTCAAAATTGGCTATATTGAAAAAAGTAATGAAAAGAAAATTAGGTAATTGGTCTTAATTTAAGGTTAGGGTTAGGCATTAGGGTTAGCAGTGTAGTTAAGGTTTAAAGTTTAAAATCAGATTTTATGACTTTGTGACTGTGGCGGCTAGTGATCACTCTGCAGAGCTGCCTCAAGAACAATATTTATCACGAAACCTGCGTTTAACTACCTCGTTATATTATAATATTGGTATTAGACGTTAAGTTATGCACAATGAGCAAATTAGGTAGCACCTCAAACGACGATATGATACATACATTAAAAAAACAGTATCCCTTAATCATTAGTTTGGTGTTTTATGTAAATAGTGTGCTTTTTACATTACCATAGAGGTTCAGTGTCTCTCTGGTGGTACGTATAGGAACTGAAGGTAAACAACGCTAAAACAATGTTGAGACCTTGTCAGGGTCAAATGAACTCTATTTCCCAGCTCAAACAACATAACCCGGGAATAATGACTGCAGGGAATCTAAGGAGAATTAGTCCTATTGAATATCAAAGAGAACAGGGATCTAAACTGGTTAATGAGGGGTTGGAGGTCCGGGGTGTGTACTCTCTGCTGAGTGTGTGGGTCACACACACCGGAGAGAGAGAGAGACACACACACACACACACGACCCCCACCACCCACCCACACCTCTAAGATACACACAGCCACCCCTCCCCAGCCCCCCTGGCAGGGCCTGTCTTGTCTCTCCGTGCCCAGCCGATCTGTGTTGCTCCGCGTGGGCAGAGGTGCCAGGGAGATGCCAGGGCTTTGTGTGCCACATTGCATCAAGCTAACGTGGGTACGTAGCGAGGTTATTTCACCTCCCTCCTCTACCCCCCTGCCACCTACCCCCAACCACCCTTCTATAGGATGATTGAAGAATCAACAATATGTGCATTTTGATGCCATTGTACTCTACCCCTCCTCCTCCCACCTTCAGCCCTCCTTTCCTCCCCTCCCTGTGTAGGCCGTGTTGGCGATGCCCTCTGTGCCATCTGCAGTGGCCCCCGCCCCCTGGCCCTCCTCCACCTCCCACTCCTCCTACTCAGCGCTGGGTAGGCTTAACCATCTGTGTGCCAGTTTGTTCGCACAGTGAGGGTGGATAGAGGTGGGCCGAATGACTACAACAATACACAAATACATTGAGCTATACCTTCTTGTAGACCTGCATATACAGACATATACAGTATTTACAGAATAACATTCTCAAGCTCTTACATACGTGTACAAACTCAACCATGCATAAATAAATGATACTCTGTGTACAACCACATAATACATAACAGATTACACATTTTAATCAAATGTATATACATTTTAATTTAATATCAATTTACAGCTAACTAGTACTTTATGCCGTCTTGTTTCGTTGTCTTTTATGCTTTGCCCAGAAAGCACATAGAACTACCTCAGCGAACATTAAGCACATTGAGCAAATACTGAAATCTGATGTAAATATGTTATGTAAATACGTGCAGGTTGTGGTGTAATTATCCCAGAGCTGGAGTCAGGCAGCAGTAAATGGTGGGTGTTAGACTGTAAAAGGTTTAGAGATGTTTCTCTATAGCTCAACGTGTGGCGCAAGGCCAACTGGCTAGCATCCATTCCTTTCCCCTCTTCTCCAAATCCTGTACCTGAGGGTACATCTTCTAGCCTGCTGTCCCCTCACCCGCCCCTCACCCCCAACTTACCCCTCATCTTGCGTCCCTCCAGTCCTCCTCTCTCTCTCAGGGCCCAAAGCTTCTGTCTGAACCCCTGAATAATCTGCCACGCCGTCACATACCTCCATACCTCCATACCACATACCTCCATCCTCATACCAACATACCTCCACACTCCAATACCTCCATACCACCATTACCACCATACCTCCATACCTCCATACCACCATACCTTCCATACCACCATACCTCCATACCACCATACTCCATACCACACCATACCTCATACCACAATACCTCCATACCATACCATACCTCCATACCTCCATACCACCATACCTCCATACCACCATACCACCATACCTCCACACCACCACACCTCCACACCTCCCAACACCACCACACCTCACCACCATAACCATACCTCATACCACCATACCACCATACCATACCTCCATACCTCCATACCTCCATACACCATACCTCCATACCCACCATACCTCCATACCACCATACCTCCACCACCACCACACTCCACACCTCCATACCTCCACACCACACATCCTCCACACCTCCATAACACCATCCTCCATCCTCCATACCTCCATAACACCATACCTCCATACCACCATACCTCCATACCCACATACCTCCATACCACCATACCTCCATACCTCATACCACCATACCTCATACCCACATACCTCCATACTCCATACTCCATACCACCATACCTCCATACCACATACCTTCCATACCTCCCATACCACCATCCTCCATACCTCCATATCTCCATACCTCACATACCCCATACACCCATACCTCCATACCTCCATACCACCATACTCCATAACTCCATACCTCCATACCACCATACCTCCGTTCCACCGAAACTCCGTACCACCATACCTCATACCTCCATACCACCATACCCACATATCTCCATACCTCTATACCACCATACCTCCATACCTCCGTTCCACCGTACCTCCGTACCGCATAATACCACCATACCATTACAATCCTAATCCATGACTCTGACTCTGCAAAGGCAGACTCCCTCCCCCAGTGGGACTGCTGGGGCTTGGGGGCTCCACAGTACTGCTTCTATGAGCTTCGGGACACCCACTCAGCCTGGCACCTAGTGCCAATCTCCAACCTCAGCCCCTAGTGCCAATTTCCAACCTCAGCCACCTTGTGCCAATCTCAGCCCCCGAGGAGGAGGCAGAAGGGCTGGGCAGACAAAGAAAGGGACCCAGCCAGAGAGGAGAGGAAAAGGAGAGGAGGGTAGAGAAGGGGAGAAGAGAAAGAGGAGACTGTTCAGTATCTGACCTAGTCTCATGGCATCTCAGCTCAGATCCTCTCCATGCAATTGTGTCTCACCCACACACTGAGATACCCAAAGACCAACGCTGCCACAGGGCTCACATCTACAGCTTACCTGTACCATCAACAGGTCCTATAGACAGTATATAGTAACATCAGAACCATTGTAGTCCTGCGCATGGCCATGTTTAAGAAAACTTGAATACCCCCATCTCGAAGATGCTGCCGTTTAATATAGAGTTTATTTTAGAAATGAGATTAACTCTTTACTTAAAGAATACGGTTAAAATGAAAAACAGTGAGTGACTGTGTCATTATTTGGAGAGACAGTAGCAGCTTGAATCTAGTCTCCCAGTGCCTGGAGCTGTAGAGCTTGGTACACTACGGTCTCCTGTGCTGTTGTTTCCCCCAGATGGACTTTTCAAAACGCTCCGCCAAAAGCATACTGTAGAAAATCACATCAATACCGCGAGCAGCCTCTCTCTCCTATACTACTGACAGAATACAACACACGCACACACACACACACACCACACACACACACACACACACACACACACACACACACACACACACACACACACACACACACACACACACACCACAAACACACACACACACACACACACACACACACACACACACACACACACACACACACAGACTGCTCAACTGAAACACATAATTTGAAGGGTTTTGCGTATGATGTGCAATACAAACAAAGTGCAGATTTGGTTTTCTAGATGTGCTGTGAAACAATGTCGTCTTCGTGTGGAGAAGACGCCAAATCCCACTGGCTGGATGAATAAAGTCACTCAGAATCCTGGAGGCGGTTGTGTGTGTGTGTGTGTGTGTGTGTGTGTGTGTGTGTGTGTGTGTGTGTGTGTGTGTGTGTGTGTGTGTGTGTGTGTGTGTGTGTGTGTGTGTGTGTGTGTGTATGCATGTGTATGTGTGTTGTAGATGTACAAATACTTTGAGATAACGACTAAGAGAGACAAAACACATATAAATGATCTTAGAGGTGGGGGCAGGGGGGGGGGGGGGGGGGCGGCGGGCGGGGAAGTGCGTGTCTGTGTTTGGGGTGTGTGTGTGTGTGTGTGCAGTGAATATGCGTTTGGGGGTTGAGTGAGGTGTGTAGTGTGTAGCAGTGTGTGTTTTATTCTTGACGCGGAGGGACAGCCAAGGAGGTATTACTAGGGCCTCCTGCCGAGCTCCATCACGTCTCTAATGGTGCAGAGAGATCTAAAACCTCCACCTCATTCTTCTATCCTCCTCATCATCCTCCTTTCCATATCCTTCCCGCTTTATTCCCTGTCACATACCTCTTAGCGCACCACTCTCTCTACACACACACACACACACACACATATACTCGGTACAACACACATTTTCCACCCGCTAAAACAGCTCTTGTAATGCACAAGCTGAAGTGTGCTGTTGTTTACACTTGTTTGGTAGGGCAGACAGGGCACTTGAGACGGTGAAGTGCTACTCTATCAACCGTTTTCTCAGTCTGTTACATCAGTTGTGTCCGAATCCAATTTGTCCCAGGTAAAGCTTCCTGTACTCTGACTCAGTCTAACCTCTCAGACCAGGGAGGTGTGTGGCTCTATATCCACATGAAACAGGGCAGCTCTTTGGAACAGCAGTGTGAATGTAGTCCTCTTCTCAAGGCTCTCCTCCTAATAAGGAGAAAGAAGGAGAAGCTCTGTTGTTGCGGTTCTGTCTTTGTGTGAGAAGTGAAGAAGGGGGATACTGTAGGTGGATGGATGTTGAGCTTGTTCTGTGTGTGTGTGTGTGTGTGTGTGTGTGTGTGTGTGTGTGTGTGTGTGTGTGTGTGTGTGTGTGTGCGCGCGCGCATGAGTGGGTCACTGTCTATGTACATACACACATGCTTTGTCAATCATTTACCTTTTATTTATCCTCTTTCAGAAACATTCATTAACCCTTTGTTGACATGAGAGTCCTTTTCAGTCGCTGGCTGTATTGTATTGCTGTGTTGCGTGTCTGACACAAAACACAGCTAGATTAATTATTTGTCAGTAGCTAAAGCTTGACAATAACTAACGAATATGAAAAATAGCTCTATTTATTATTGCAATAATGAGCAATTTGAGGTGAATAAAAAGCAAACTAATTAGTAACAGGCTAGGAAGGCACTCACAACAATATGTCTTGGTAATTAATTTTCTAGTCTGGGAAGTCATCTTAAAAAACAACACTTTATTCAACATTAAAGGGAAGTACAAAGTGTTGTTGCAGCTGGGTTACAGACAGTTGTGTTTGCTGTTTAACTGGGCTGGGAAGTTCTGATATTCTGTATCAGAATAGTGACAGAGAGCATAGAATTGTCATAGAGAGAACGCACACAGTCTCCTAGTTTAGCCTACTGTTTATAGCCCAGTCAATTATAACATATAGAGGACTATTCAGCTGCAGAGTGGAATGTCTGGCCATGTCGCTGCAAAAGGGACTATCAGACAAATGGACAGAAAGACAGAGGAAGAGAGACACAGAGAGAGAGATGGGCAGAGAGAAAGTGGGGTGAGAAAGAGAGAGGGGAAGGAGAGAGAGACGTAGAGAGAGAGAGCAAGGGAGAATGATCTTATCACACGTCATCCTCGTCTTTCCCCACTGACATTCAGGCTTCTTATGTTGCCTAAGTGTCTGTATGGGCAGGGATAGCAGAGGCCACATCCTATTAGATCAGTATCCTTAGTGTTATGACCGAGTTTAGAGGGCTGTGTGGTGATGTCTGCTGTCTGTGTGTCTGTCAATCTGCCCGTCTGTCTGTCAGGCCTGTGTCTTGTTAGTATGTGTGTGCATACAGCCACTGTGGACTCTCCTGGCAGAGCGAGATAGCAGGCTATCTTGATGGTTTCTCTCCACTGCCACTCAACCTTCTGAGAGCCACGTCCTCCAGTCCTCCTGTGTGTCTGATAAACCCACTTCACAGGACTCTCACTGTCTGTCCCTCACTGCCCATCCCTGAGCTCTGGGTCTGCTCTGAGTTCTTATACAGGATGAGGAGAAGAAGGAGAGAGAGGAAGGAGAGAGGGAGGGAAGGAGAGATGGAGGGAAAGATGTCTGAGGTCTCAGGTATTGACACCAGAGCTGACGCTGGGACAAGGAGAGAAGGAAAGGAGGCGGCAGGAAGCGAGGGTGTTTTCCTGTCCTGGTCACATCGAATCAACATTTATTGGTCACGTACATCGTTGAGCAGATGTTATAGTAGGTGCAGCGAAATGCCTGCGTTACTAGCTCCTAACAGTGCAGGAAACAAATGTCAAACTAAATAATCATCAAATAATAGTACAAAAACAATAATCAAAACTAGAAAGCCAGAAATCGTGGGTGACAAGACGAATCCACTTATAAACCCAAATAACACCTTATCAGTAATCCAAAAGCAATATATGCGAATGTAACACATGAGATATGAGCCTGGTGTCTCCCATGGGAGTTAGACCAAGAGGAAATTCCCACTTGGACCAAGGGCAGACACTGGTTTTTAAGTTTACAGGCAGGGCCACGGCATCACGTGACCACGAGTAACCGATTCATGTCCGCTACACGTACAGTATATTAGAATGAGCTGCACTATGTATATAAAAGTATGTGGACACCCCTTCAAATGAGTTGATTTGGCTATTTCAGCCACACACGTTGCTGACAGGTGTATAAAACTGAGCACACAGGCATGTAGTCTCTATAGGGGCGGCGCAGGTAGCCTAGTGATTAGAGCGTTGGACTAGTAACCGAAAGGTTGCAAGATCGAATCCCCAAGCTGACAAGATAAAAATCTGTCGTCCTGAACAAGGCAGTTAACCCATTGTTCCTAGGCTGTCATTGAAAATAAGAATTTGTTCTTAACTGACTTGCCTAGTTAAATAAAGGTAAAATAAACATTGGCAGTAGAATGGCCTTACTGAAGAGCTCAGTGACTTTCAACCTGGCACTGTCATAGGACGCTACCTTTCCAAAAGTCAGTTAGTCAAATTTCTCGCCCTGGTCAACTTTAAGTGATGTTATTGTGAAGTGGATACGTTTAGGAGCAACAACGGAAGTGGTAGGCCACACAAGCTCACAGAATGGGACCGCTGAGTGCTCTAGCGAGTAGTGTGTAAAAATCGTGCGCCCTCGGTTGCAACACTCACTCCCAAGTTCCAAACTTCCTCTGGAAACAACGTCAGCACAAGAACTGTTCGACGGGATCTTCATAAAATGGGTTTCCATGTCCGAGCAGCCGCACACAAGCCTAAGATCACCATACACAATGCCAAGGGTTGGCTGGAGTGGTGTAAAACTCGCCACCATTGGACTCTGGAGCAGTGGAAACGCATTATCTGGAGTGATGAATCACACTTCACCATCTGGCAGTCCGACGGACAAATCTGGGTTTGGCATTACCTGCCCGAATGCATAGTGCCAACTCTAAAGTTTGGTGGAGGAGTTTTCATTGTTCGGGCTAGGCCCCTTAGTTCCAGTGAAGGGAAATCTTAACGCTACAGCATACAATGACATTCCAGACGATTCTGTGCTTCCAAGTTTGTGGCAACAGTTTGGGGAAGGCCCTTTACTGTTTCAGCATGACAATGCCCCGTGCACAAAGCGAGGTCCATACAGAAATGGTTTGTCGAGATCGGTGTGGAAGAACTTGACTGGCCTGCACAGAGCCATGACCTCAACCCCATCAAACACCTTTGGGATTAATTGGAACGGCGACTGCGAGCCAGGCCCAAATCGCCCAACATCAGTGCCCGACCTCACTAATGCTTTTGTGGCTGAATGGAAGCAAGTTCCTGCAGCAATGTTCCAACATCTAGTGGAAAGCCTTCCTAGAAGAGTGGAGGCTGTTATAGCAGCAAAGGAGGGACCAACTCCATATTAATGTCCATGATTGTGGAATTAGGTTTTCGAAGAGCAGATGTCCACATACGTACGTATGTTTAGAAAACAGTACATGAATACACAGTGTGAAAAACAGTATACAAGAAACGGTCCAGTGTTTAATATCTCTATATACAGTGGGGTCCAACATTATTGACACCCTCAATAAGGATCAGCAACAATGACTGCAGCAAACAAATAATTTAAACACTGAGCCATATTGTATGCCCCAAACAATTGGGAAATCTAGACTCTGTGTACTTATGGTGGCATTCTCTAAGGTGCTGTTTCTCTAACAGCAGAGCAACATCATCCGTGCAATGACCTCCACCCTAGTCTCCCTCCCTCCCTCCCTCATTTCTCCTTCTATTCCCCAGATTGAGTAGAGAGGGACATGGAGGACAGAAGGGGAGGGTCAGACTGCTTGTTCTAATGGCCCTGATGTGTGTTTGTGTTTTGTTGTGTGTGTGTGTGTGTGTGTGTGTGTGTGTGTGTGTGTGTGTGTGTGTGTG
>NW_019942673.1:361271-379540 GCF_002910315.2 Salvelinus sp. IW2-2015 | reverse complement strand
CCAGGCTTTTTCATCGTTGAACTTATATGGTGATCGCATCTAAACTTTCATAGTATTACCATGACAACCGGCAAAACAGTTCGTCTTTCAATCACCCACGTGGGTATAACCAATGAGGAGATGGCACGTGGGTACCTGCTTCTATAAACCAATGAGGAGATGGGAGAGGCAGGACTTTCAGCGCGATCTGCGTCAGAAATAGGAATGACTTCTATTTTAGCCCTTGGTAAGGCAGACGCTAGTTGATGTGCGCGAGCAGTGTGGGTGCAATAATTCCATAACATGGATTTCTACATTTATTTTGCGACGCTCGCGCACGCGACGTGCCCGGTCTGGTCAGCATGTGAGAGTAGCTAGGTAACAAGACACTTGAGAAGGATGAGTTTCTGCTTTCTCCTCTCGTTGCAAAATCACATCCTTGTAGTCGTATTCAACAACGCTTTTCAAGACGATTGCACACACTTACACACACACGTACTCACAAACACGCAGTGGTGCAAAGTACTTAAGTAAAAAATACTTTCAAATACTACTTAAGTTGTGTTTTGGGGTATCTGTACTTTAATTTACTATTTGCATTGAACAAAAATATAAACTCAACATGCAACAATTTCAAAGATTTGACTGAGTTCCATTTCATAAAAGGAAATCAGTCAATTGAAATACATTCATTAGGCCCTAATCTATGGATTTCACATGACTGGGAATACAGATACAGTATGCATCTGTTGGTCACAGATACATTCAAAAAAAGGTAGGGGGCGTGGATCAGAAAACCAGTATCTGGTGTGACCACCATTTGCCTCATGCAGCGCGACACATCTCCTTCGTATAGAGTTGATCAGGCTGTTGATTGTGCCCTGTGGAATGTTGTCCCACTCCTCTTCAATGGCGGTACGAAGTTGCTGGATGTTGGCAGGAACTAGAACACGCTGTCGTACATGTCGATCCAGAGCATCCCAAACACGCTCAATGGGTGACATGTCTGGTGAGTATGCAGGCCATGGAAGAACTGGGACATTTTCAGCTTCCAGGAATTGTGTACAGATCCTTGTGACATGGGGCTGTGCATTATCATGCTGAAACATGAGGTGATGGAGGCGGATGAATGGCAAATTGCCATCAATAAAATGAAATTGTGTTCGGTGTCCATAGTTTATACCTGCCCATAACCCCACCGTCCCCATGACTCTGATTCACAACGTTGACATCAGCAAAACGCACAACGCCATACGGATTACGGATTAATCCGTGAAGATCACATACTGTATCTCCAGCCTGCTAGTTGCCATTGAAGGTGAACATTTGCCCACTGAAGTCGGTTATGACGCCAAACTGCAGTCAGGTCAAGACCCTTGTGAGCATGACAAGCACGCAGGTGAGCTTCCCTGAGATGGTTTCTGACAGTTTGTGCAGAAATTCTTCTGTTGTGCAAACCGACAGTTTCATCAGCTGTCTGGGTGGCTGGTCTCAAATGATCCCGCAGGTGAAGAAGACGGATGTGGAGGTCATGGGGTGGCGTGGTTACACGTGGTCTGCGGTTGTGAGGCCGGTTGGACGTACTTCCAAATTCTCTAAAACGACATTGGAGGTGGCTCATGGTAGAGAAATGAACATCCAATTCTATGGCAACAGCTCTGGTGAACATTCCTGCAATCAGCATGCCAATTGCATGGTCCCTCAAAACTTGAGACATCTGTGGCATTGTGTTGTGTGACAAAACTGCACATTTTAGAGTGGCCTTGTATTGTTCCCAGCACAAGGTGCACCTATGTAATGTTCATGTTGTTTAATCAGCTTCTTGCTATGCCACACCTGTCAGGTGGATGAATTATCTTGGCAAAGGAGAAATGCTCACTAACAGGGATGTAAATAAATTTGTGCGAAACATTTTAGAAAAAATGTACTTTTTGTGCATATAGAACATTTCTGGGATCTTTTATTTCATGAGACCAACACTTTACGTGTTGTGTTTATATTTTAGTTCAGTGTATATTTTTTGACTACTTTTAGTTTTACCTCACTAAATTCCTAAAGAAAATAATGTACTTTTTACTTTTTACTTATTTTCCTGACATCCAAAAGTACTTGTTACATTTTGAATGCTTAGCAGGACAGGAAAATTGTACAATTCACACATTTATCAAGAGAACATCCCTGGTCCTCCCTACTGCGTCTGATCTGGCAGACTCACTAAACACAAATGCTTATTTTGTAAATTATGTCTGAGTGTTGGAGTGTGTCCCTGACTAGCTGTAAATAAATAAAAATGCCACCTTTCAGTAAGTATATTTTAGCAATTACATTTACTTTTGATACTTAAGCATATTTAAAACCAAATACTTTTAAGGTTTTTCTCAAGTAGTATTTTACTGGGTGACCTTCTCGTTTACTTGAGTCATTTAAGGTATCTTAAGCTAAAGACAATGGGTACACGCACTCCCACACACAAACACACACACAGACACACACACAGATTCGTCATCATAGCAAAACAGCCATGAAAACTTTCCGCCAGGAAGTAAGAGTTCGCTAAGGTCCATTGGAGTCTTTATGGTTCACATTCTGCCTACAGTTAGTCTGTATAATAAAGCAGTTAGGTTGTCTGTAATGCACAAATAACGTTATCATTAGGTTTGCAGCTGTTTTGCAGCAGAGGTCAAGGAGAGATGCCGTCTCCAATCCCGAGGACCAATTTACTTCCTGAATGAGACTCCATCTAACCTCCAGATATGTTTCCCTTCGTTTTTCATGAAGAATTAAACTAAATAGAATCACAATGACAGTTATAGTTGTTGATATGATCATATCCATAACTCTATATTTTATTTATCAAATAGAGGGGATAGGTATGAGTGTGAATTTGGCCTTGTGTTTCTGGTAAAGTTTTTGTGCTTATTTGACAGTAGGAACAAGCAGACGAACAAGACAGACAACCCTGTTACACAATATTCATACATATTTGGATAGACAGATTTTGTTCAGGTTATGCATTAGTGCGTGTGTGTGGGTGTGCCTGCAAGCAGTCAGGCATTTGTCACACGTTTAAGTGCGTTTGTGTGCGCTAGTGTGTGTGTGTGTGTGTGTGTGCATGAGCGTGCACGCCTGTGTGTGTGTGTGTGTGTCTCCACTAGCATATGTGCCTGTGTGTGTGTTGAGTACAGATGGAGTGATGGCGTGTTTAAAGTTTTCCAGGCTACTGTGTTTCAGGCTGTCAGGTTTGTTTCTCTTTCCTCCAGAACAATGGCTGATTGGCTCTGTCTGTGACACACAGACCACACACTCCTAATAGTGACTGACAGCGCTAAGGGCTGTCTGCCTGCCTGCCTGCCTGACGCTCACACACTCAGTACCACATGCACACAAACACACACACACACACACACTCGAAATTCTGCTTCTTCACACTCACTTACTCATCAGGTGTGTGTGTGTACACGTGTGCGTGGATGTGTGTTTGTATTTGAACGGTCAGTGACAATATAGGATATGTAGGACATTATTTTTAATAATCTTGTTGAAGCTTGTTTGTGCATATTTGATTAAATTCCTTTATAAACGTTCTGATGTTTCCTTCGTTCTGTATAATATGTAGTTCTCCATTGATAACTAATGCAAAGAGTCCTCTGTACTGAGGAAGGAGTTATACTCAATAAAGGCTATTACAGTGTTATAATCATCCGTATTACTATTATGAATACTCAGAACGGAGGAGCAGGACCTGTGAAAAAGACTGTATCCAGGCAGATTTATTTCACAGTAAGAAGGAAGAGAAGAGACTCTCTAAACTTGTGAAAGAAAATAAAACCCATCCGGTCTCATGTAGACAAGAGAACCGAAGACTGAGGTCCAGAGAGGTGACTGGAGTGGTGTGTTGAGAGGATTCTATACCAGTGGTGTGTGTGTGTGTGTGTGTGTGTGTGTGTGTGTGTGTGTGTGTGTGTGTGTGTGTGTGTGTGTGTGTGTGTGTGTTGTGCATGCCGATGTGTACAGAGCTTAAGGAAGGGGGCAGTGTTTGCGTCTAGGGAGACACCATTCCCTACGGCACACAGCCCCCTACCACCTCACACTTCACAAAACTTTCTCTCCCTCTCTTCTCCCTCTCCTCTCTCTCTCTCTCTCTCCTCTCTCTCTCTCTCTCTCTTCTCTCTCTCTCTCTCTCTCTCTCTCTCTCTCTCTCTCTCTCTCTCTCTCTCTCTCTATTTCAATTCAATTCAAAGGGCTTTATTGGCATGGGAAACATATGTTTACATTGCCAACGCAAGTGAAATAGATAATAAACAAAAATCAAATCAAATCACATTTTATTTCTCACATGCGCCGAATACAACAGGTGTAGACCTTACCCTTAACCAACAATGCAGTTTTAAGAAAATACCTGAACAAAAAAAAGTAAGAGATAAGAATAACAAATAATAAAAGAGCAGCAGTAAATAACAATAGCTGGGCTATATACAGGGGGTACCGGTACATAGTCAAAGTCAATGTGCGGGGGCACCTGTATTGAGGTAATATGTACATGTAGAGTTATTAAAGTGACTATGCATAGATAATAAAAGAGAGTAGCAGCAGCGTTCCAGAGAGGGGGAGGGCAATGCAAATAGTCTAGGTAGCCATTTCATTAGCTGTTCCAGAGTCTTATGGCTTGGGGGTAGAACCTATTTAGGGGCCTCTTGGACCTAGACTTGGCGCTCCGGTACTGCTTGCCGTGCGGTAGCAGAGAGAACAGTCTATGACTAGGGTGGCTGGAGTCTGACAATGTTTAGGGCCTTCCTCTGACACCGCCTGGTATAGAGTTCCTGGATGGCAGGAAGCTTGGCCCCAGTGATGTACTGGTCCGTACGCATTACCCTCTGTAGTGCCTTGCGGTCGGGGGCCGAGCTGTTGCCGTACCAGGCAGTTTTGCAACCCATCAGRATGCTCTCGATGGTGCAGCTGTAAAACCTTTTGAGGATCTGAGGATCCATGCCAAATCTTTTCAGTCTCCTGAGGGGGAATAGGTTTTGTCGTGCCCTCTTCACGACTGTCTTGGTGTGCTTGGACCATGTTAATTTGTTGGTGATGTGGACGCCAAGGAACTTGAAACTCTCAACCTGCTCCACTACAGCCCCGTCAATGAGAATGGGGGCGTGCTCGGTCCTCCTTTTCCTGTAGTCCACATTCATCTCCTTTGTTTTGATCACGTGGAGGGAGAGGTTGTTGTCTTGGCACCACACGGTCAGGTCTCTGACCTCCTCCCTATAGGCTGTCCCATCGTTGTCGGTGATCAGGCCTACCAATGTTTTGTCATCGGCCAACTTAATGATGGTTTTGGAGTCGTGCCTGGCAGTGCAGTCATGAATGAACAGGGAGTACAGGAGGGGTTGAGCACGCACCCCTGAGGGGCCCCTGTGTTGAGGATCAGCGTGGCGGATGTGTTGTTACCTACCCTTACCACCTGGGGGCGGCCCGTCAGGAAGTCCAGGATCCAGTTGCAGAGGAAGTGTTTAGTCCCAGGGTCTTTAGCTTAGTGATGAGCTTTGATGGCACTATGGTGTTGAACACTGAGCTGTAGTCAATGAATAGCATTCTCACATAGGTGTTCCTTTTGTCCAGGTGTGAAAGGGCAGTGTGGAGTGCAATAGAGATTGCATCAACTGTGGATCTGTTGGTGTGGTATGCAAATTTGGTGTGTGTCTAGGGTTTCTGGGATAATGGTGTTGATGTGAGCCATGACCAGCCTTTCAAAGCATTTCATGGCTACAGACGTCGGGTCGGTAGTCATTTAGGCAGGTTACCTTAGTGTTCTTGGGCACAGGGACTAAGTTTCTGGGTTAGAGTCCCACTCTAACCCAGATAGATAGATAGATAGATAGATAGATAGATAGATAGATAGATAGATAGATAGATAGATAGATAGATAGATAGATAGATAGATAGATAGATAGATAGATAGATAGATAGATAGATAGATAGATAGAAATAAACAATAAAAAAAAATGAACAGTAAAAAGGTTCAAAGGAATACAGGCATTTCAAATGTCATTATGACTGTGTACAGTGTTATAACGATGTTCACAATGTATCTCTCACACACAACCACACTGTGCCGTGCCCTGCGCTGGCCCTTTAAGAGCTGAGCCCAGATCTAACAGCTTACAGGGAGGGGAGGGTAGGAGGAGGGACAGAGACAGAGGGAGGGAGGGTGTGAGGCTGAGTGTGTGTGAGCGCTACAGAGAGGAGAGAGAGAGAGAGAGGGAACAGTCTCCGTTGTCTCAGAGGTTGAAGGATCAATAGAGTTGCAGTTGTGATTCTGTTCCGTCTGTGTGTCGGAGCTGCATGGTGTTAGACGGAGGAATCCTAGTTCCACAGACCTATTCCAGCATGCTCACAGACCCTGAGCTACCTCAGGAGTTTAACAGGTACGTACGCTCTTACTCCCTCAGTCACACACACACACTCGTGCTGACACGCACGCTCAGACAGACCGCGGGGAGAGACGGACGACAGGACTGTGAGGGAAAGGGAAAGAGACAGGGAGGGAGGGAGAAGGAGAGAGCTAGTGTTTTGTTGTTGTTGAAGTGTTTGTGAAGAAAAAAGTGCTGCTTTGGTGTTAAACTGTTTTGCTGAAACAAAATAGTGTTTGCTGAATTCCAAGGCTTTAACAGTTTGTTAGATAGATAGATCGATCGATACATAGAGAGAGAGAGAGGGGGGATACAAGAGAGAGATAAAGGAAATGAGATTATGAGAGAGGGAAAGATAAAAAGTTTGTTTGGCTGTCCATGCCTTTAGCGAAACCAAGTGCAAAGCTTGAGCAAAACTGGTTGTGTTTGTGTGTGTGTGTGTGTGTGTGTGTGTGTGTGTGTGTGTGTGTTGTGTGTGTGTGGTGTGTATGTGTGTGTGTTGTCCAGCTGTGGTAATCAGAGTGACACAGAGAAGTGATCTGTGACTTTGGCCCTGCCTCGCTCTCTCTCTCTCTCTCTCTCTCTCTCTCTCTCTCTCTCTCTCTCTCTCTCTCTCTCTCTCTCTGTCTCTCGCTCTCTCGCTCTCTCGCTCTCTCGCTCTCTCTTTCCCTCCCTCCCTCTCTCCACTGCACACGTTCCAGTTTAACTAAGTTGTTCATGTCAACATGTTCATTGCCGTGTTCAAGCAGCAGTGGTTACTCACTGTCTGTCTACGTGTGTGTGTGTGTGTGGTGTGTGTGTGTGTGTGGTGTGTGTGTGTGTGTGTGTGTGTGTGTGTGTGTGTGTGTGTGTGTGTGTGTGTGTGTGTGTGTGTGTGTGTGTGTGTGTGTGTGTGTGTGTGTGTGTGTGTGTGTGTGTTTGTATGTGTGTCTGAGGGGGGGGGGGGGGGGGGGGGGGTACAAACTTATGTCCGTACTCTGTTTCCATGTGCTGAGGTGAGAGCGTGAAACAGTGTGATTCAGTTAGACAAGAGTTTCTCAGAAAGTTCCCATTCACCAGCTAACTACCTGCCTGTCAAAGAATCAATCTACAGTTCACTATTCAGAATGCCTGGCAACTAGTTGTACTTCTGCTTTATCTGTGGGGCTATTTTGAGACCCTGAGATAAGAAAGCTCACATTCATGTCGAGATGCTATCGAACATGAGCAAATTGTTCAGGGTGGGAGAATTGTTGGGTTGTTTTTACAGAATCAACATGGTATATTCCCGTAGATGAAATAGAACACAGTAAATGTTAAAAGTCTACATTTAAACAAAATGTCCAATCTTTTATTTGTAGATCATAAACTAAAATATTCACACACATTATCTCACAGTGACGTGGGATTGTCTTTCTGTACAGCCACAGCTGTCTGTTGAGAGGGTTGATGTTTTTGTATTTTATTTTATTCAAACTTTATTTAACCAGGCAAGTCAGTTAGGAACAAATTCTTATTTACAACCACGGCCTATGTTTTCCTCTGTTGTGTGAGAGAGGTGGAAATACTCTCACCGATTTACAGTTCGCGTCAACAACAAAACGGGCTTTGCTGGGGAATAATGGCTGTTTGATGTTAATGCCCTGAAAGAAAGATTACCCATAATACCCTGTTTTAATGCCAGTATTTTTTTTTATACACGCCCCTCTCTCACTTGACTTTTATTGCAATAAAGTACTGCACTGTTTTGCCAGATGAAACTAATCTTTTGTTTGGAGATAAACTCTATGGGTTTTAACCCTGAATTAAGAACACATTTATATGTCGCAGTAATGTGTTTTTAATAAGTCATCTATCCGCAAAGAGGGGAAGAGAGAAAAGATAACAACAGCAGACTCTGTGTTAGTAAAAAATGTAAAGGATTACATGTAAAAGCAGAATGTATGGAGATAAATGCAGGGATTACAATGACTTAGAAAACGTCTGGTTAACAGTCTGCTTTCCAGTAATGTACTCTATCAGTGGATAAGGAAGGAGGAAAGGGCGAGCTGTGCCGGCTCGTGTATGTGTAGACGGTGTAGTGTGTACTTGTGAGTGCGAGGCTCTCTACAGTGTGTGTGTCTGTGTGTGTGTGAGGGAGAGAGAGTTGTGCATTAGTCTCTTCAACGCAGAGGGAGAGAGAGTGCAGTGTGTGTGTGTGTGCGAGACATACCATCATCGGTCCTGATGCTTTCTGTTCCTGCGTCTCTGTAAGTGTTCACTTTTCTTTCTTTCTCTCTCATCCCTCTCCCCGTTCTCGTTTACCGTGGCTTGTATCTGTTTTCTGCTTCAGTTATGAGTTATCAGGAGAAGATAAGTGAGATACAGACAATTGCTGTGTGGGAAAGCACTTTCTGCTCTAATGTTGCTGGGTTTATAGGTGCTTTAAACGTTCTGTCACAATAACACAGTACATGTATGTTTTGTACAGTGTGTAGGGCAATGAGCTGGGCTGGCCATGTGACTTGAAGAAATTCTCCTTCCTTTTTATTGTCTCTTGATTAGTTTGAGGCGTAATTGATGGAAACGAGATGAGAATGGTTTGTTTTTAGGAGCTTTATCATCCAGACGTCATTTATTAACGGCGAATGAACAGATTGAGATATTGAATAGATGCTAGAACGTTCTTGTTCATGTTATATTTGGACTGGGTTGGTTTTAGTACGGAGTAAATCACAACCATTTTCGTACTATTTACAGTCATTTATGCTGAGTAATATTTCAATATACGATGATGATGATGAATATATTATTATTGCCATTGTTATAATTATACACGCGTGTACTAACGTGATTATTACAATGTCATGTTATTATCGTCTTTGTAATATTGTACTTATGTTGTTGTATATTTTGGTATTATTATGAATCATTCTTAAGTTTTCTCACTGAAATTTTGTTCATTTGTGAAAATAATAGTGATTTGACGGCTTCTTCAAATACATTGACAGCTTTACTAAGAATGTCTATGATGCTTGTATGACATACTTAAATAGAGGGATTTCTCTGACATAGCTGTGGTATGAGTGTATGTGTGTGAGTTATCTGACAGATTCTGTGGCCAAACTGACAGATTCCACAGGGATAGAGAGAGAGAGAGAGAGAGAGAGAGAGAGAGAGAGAGAGAGAGAGAGAGAGAGAGAGAGAGAGAGAGAGAGAGAGAGAGGATAGAGTGAAGGTATAGAGAGAGAAGAGAGAGAGAGAGAGAGAGAGTGAGAGCAAACAGAGAGAGGGTAACCGAAAGAGAGGAAGAGAAAGAGACAGACAGATAGAAAGAGAGAGAGACACACAGAAAGAGAGCAAGAAAAGACAGATAGATAGAAAGAGAGCACACAGAGGAGCAAGAAAGGACAGATAGATAGAAAGAGAGACACACAGAAAGAGAGCAAGAAAGAGACAGATAGATAAAAGAGAGACAACAGAAAGAGGGAAGAAAGAGCACAGATAGATAGAAAGAGAGAGAGACACACAGAAGAGAGCAAAAGAGACAGATAGATAGAAAGAGAGACACACAGAAAGAGGCAAGAAGAGACAGATAGATAGAAAGAGACACACAGAAAGAGAGCAAGAAAGAGACAGATAGATAGAAAGAGAGACACACAGAAAGAAGAGCAAGAAAGAGACAGAAGATAGAAAGAGAGACACACAGAAGAGAGGAAGAAAGAGACAGATAATAGAAGAGAGACACACAGAAAGGAGAAAGAAAGAGACAGTAGATAGAAAGAGAGACACAGAAGGAGAAGAAAGAGACAGATAGATAGAAAGAGAGAGATGCAGAAGTAAAGGGAAAAGAGCGAGATTGATCGTAAAGAAGGGGCAGAGAGAGGAAGGGGACTCCTAGGGGTGCTGAGGGGTGCAGTGTGGAACTCTCACTCTCTACCATTTGTCCTGTGGGTTACTGGGGGGGGGGGGGGGGGGTCGTGGTGTAATGTTTTGCATTTTATGAGTGTGTCCACACCGGTTGTCTAAACCCTAAATGTGCCTTATTAGTAAATCGCAAAAATGGTTATACAAGAACACTTCAATGGTTTGTGTTGATTTTCTGCTGCTAAGAAAATATGTAGAAATGTGTATTTAAGTGTGTCATCATTGCATTGGTATTGCATTGTATACATGATGGGATATTATTCTAAAGTATGACAGTGGATTTTAATTGCGGTAATGTATTTGTTACTGTTTGAACTTTTAAATTGAATGAATTAATTCAGGAATTAAGGGAATCAAAGTGTGTATGTTGAATTAAAGTGGAATTGTATTGAATTGGACTTATGTAGCATTAACTAGAAAAGCATTGCGGATTAAAATGGTTAAGTGTTTTAAGGATAGGGTGGCGTGTTACGGCCTGTTATGAAGAAGCGGGGTACAGTGTGTGTGGGTGTGTGTGTGTGATTGAGTGGTGTGTCCGTCTGAACACTAATGCAGACTTGTCCCCTCGCTCTCTTTCTCTCTCTCTCTATCTCTCCCTATGGCCTCTTGGGCCTCTTTCTCCCTCTCTCTCTCTCTCTCTCTCTCTCTCTCTCTCTCTCTCTCTCTCCTCTCTCTCCTCTCTCTTCTCTCTCTCTCGCTCTCTTCTCCCTCTCTTCTCTCTCTCTCTCTCTCTCTCTCTCTCTCTTCTGCTCCTCTTCTCTCTCTCTCTCGCTCTCTCCTCTCTCCCTGTCTGTCTCTGGGTCTTTCTCTCAGACTGGTTCATTGTCTGGCCATATTGTCAGTCCCCCGAGCGGCTTGATAACCGTGTCTCCATGTTGGAAAAAGAAAGAAAGACAGAAGATAGCAGAGCAGAATGCTAAAGGCCCTCCCGCTCTCTCCTCTCTCTCCCTCTCTCCCCCTCTCTCCCCCCTCCGCTCTCAACCCACAGACTCCCAGTGCTGTCAGCTGACCTCTCTAACAGCCAACTCGGTGACTGATAAATTAGTCTCGGTAGATTGGAGGCGAAAGCGCAGAGGACTTAAACTTTTCTCTGGCCGCCCCACTTGTGTCCCTTGTGTGTGTGTGTGTGTGTGTGTGTGTGTGTGTGTGTGTGTGGTGTGTGTGTGTGGTGTGTGTTGTGTGTGTGTGTGTGTGTGTGTGTGTGTGTGTGTGTGTGTGTGTGTGTGTGTGTGTGTGTGTGTGTGTGTTTGTGTGGTGTGGTTTCTGGGTTCATTGAGGGGGATAACGAGAGATGGGTCACATGGCTAGGGGTTAGAGGTCAAAGGTTAGGGCAGACTATTGCATCATGGTCGGTCGGAGTAATAAAAGTCAGAGGCTGTTGACTCTGAGAGGGGAAGAAGCCATGCGAAGTCCTGGGATTCTCTCATTCCTGTGTCCTCTGTCCCTCCTTCCCGCCTTCCATCCCCTCTCTCTCCCTCTTTCCATCCCTGTGCGCCCCACAATGACAGACAGTGTTAGTCTCTTTGGCCTTACCCAGGGTGGTACAATAGCAACTCTGTGTCTGCAGGTAGGGAGGGGACGGGGGAAGGGGGAGGAGGGGAAGTGGGATGGGAGGAGGGGGTCAAGGGAAGGGAGGAGGCCATTTGGGTGAGGTGGGAGAGTTTGAAAGTACGGGCAAAAGGGAGAGCTCGGCTGTGAAATAGTGTGTGTGTGTGTGTGTTGTGTGTGTGTGTGGTGTGTTGTGTGTGTGTGTGTGTGTTGTGTGTGTTGTGTGTGTGTGTGTGTGTGTGTGTGTGTGTGTGTGTGTGTGTGTGTGTGTGTGTGTGTGTGTGTGTGTGTGTGTGTGTGTGAGAGAGAGAGAGAGAGTGACTGTTCAGTCTGACCTGTTGCTGTTTCTCTTCTATCCGTGGGCCACTCCAGAGAGCTGAGTGAGACTCTGTCTCGTGTTTTTTACAGGGAGCCGTAGAGAGTGACTGAGACAAATGGACAAGACTTTTTATGGATGAGCTGAACAACTGGAGTCTAAACAGTGAGCGTCACACAATGGAAAATCTGTGTTCATCTGTCAATAAACATTACGGCTCCACTTCTTCCCTCATAAACATCAGGGAATCGGCCTGAAAAGCAATGAGGACTGTTGTCGTTTTGCCGTTTTCTCTCCTCCAAAACTTTTCTCACGGCCTAGCCCGCGACTGTCAGATCAGCCAGCCCAGAAAGAGAGCGAGAAAGAAGGAATGACCGAGTGAATGACTGGCGGTCTTTTCAGTCCCATTTCACTTGCTTTATTTTCCCACAGCTAACCCTCATATGGAAGCTCTCAAGGTAAAATGTCAGTGAAAATCACAGGTGGTGACTCAGTCTAAAGAAATAAATAAGGATTACAACAACATGACGAAGTATGCAGACTGCTGCAATGAGCAGTGATGACTAACTACAGCCAGCCAGAACAGAACAGAAGAGTGTATGTGTGTGTGTGTGTGTGTGTGTGTGTGTGTGTTGTGTGTGTGTGTGTGTGTGTGTGTGTGTGTGTGTGTGTGTGTGTGTGTGTGTGGGGTGTGGTGTTGGTGGTGCGTGCGTGCGTGCGTGCGTGCGTGCGTGCGTGCGTGCGTGGCGTGCGTGCGTGCGTGCGTGCGTGCGTGCGTGCGTGCGTGCGTGTGCCGAAGGAAGCACTGAAGCACTTGAGCACCACAAACTACATGAGCTGGCCCATGCCTTCTGTCCTCCCTGACAGCACACACACACGTACTTGGGACTACAAACATCGGCTGTGTGTGTGTGTGATGACAGTGACATTGGCCACTGTCTTATTGCCTTTTGTGGTTCATCTGGACAGGAAACGCGGTCGCTCCCTCAGCCTCCATTTCAGAGAAAAAAAAGAGAGGATGCTTTGTGTGTGAGAGTGCGTCTCTGTCGGTGCGTCATGTTAGCATACAGTACATCTGCAATAATGCTACAAGGTTTCTCTCATTCCTTTATACGCTCTCCTCTTGTCATCACCCATATGACATTGAGCATGTAATTGGAACTGAGTAGATAGAATGACAACCAAGTCAAGGAGATTGGCTGGTGTGTGTTTGTAGCCCTCTAGCTGAAATGGCTGTACTAGCCACCACAATAACCAGGGAATATCATTGACTCCATTGAAGTGTGGAGTCCTTAAGTCGACTAGCTTATGTGTTCCCTTTCTCCTGTTGCAGCCTCACTGTTCCCACTGACAGAAAGGACAGCCTATTAATAGATATTAGGCAATATCCTTAAGAGTCAGACAAGACACAGGGAGGAGGAGGAGGAGGGGAGGAGGAGAAGGAGGAGGGGAGGAGGCGGGGGACAAACAGCTGATTGTGTAAAGAAGGATCACTCAGTAAGACAATACTACAGCTATCTCAGAAAAATAGATGTAGACTTGACAGAGAGGATAAAGAATGGGATGGAGGGAGAGTGTACAGAGTGTAAGACAAGCAGCACGCGAAAGGAGAGTTAAAGAAAGAGAGGGTTGATACCATATTTCAATACCTGATGAAACATTTGTTTAAACTCATTCCTCGGGTGTTATACAGTGTACCTATGGAAATGCTGAGGTTTTCTGTACTTCTGTTTGATATGCTGTTCTGTTCCCTTGCCTCAGACACAGCTGTAAAGTTATCTCTCACACACACACACACGCATTCACACGCAGCTAACCTTCACCTGACTGACAGGTGGTAGGGGAAGGATCGCACAGAGATGACATCACTACCTCTTGGGGATGTGGATTTAAAGCCCCATTTTGATGTAATGTTGAAATTATTTGAAGCAGTCTAACTTTGACCAATATGAAATTCTAATATTCATTTATATCTGTTTAATATGCATGTTTATTCAGCAATTGAAATACAGGATCACAGTTCAAATAGAGTATAATGGATGTGTACATAAGACAGTTCATGTGGTATTCTCTAGAGAAACATTCTGCACTCTGTCGAAGAAGAGTTAGAATTATTACGAAGAGAGGGAAAGATAGATGAACACAGTGATTTAGAGACAGATAGAGAGAGAGTGAGGGAGAGAGAGAGAGAGCGACGGATAGAGAGAGACAGAAAGAGAGAGGGGGAGAGAGAGAGCGATAGAGAGCAGTCTGAAGGTGTGTGTAATATCATCTAGCATATAGGAGTTGACTGCTTTGTTTCTCACTCAGTCTTCATGAAACATGAAACAAATCTTTACCCCCGTCGGAGCGCTTTAATATGAATGATTTAACACATCGCTACTGGGATGTGATGAGATACGGGGCCCAGCGTGTGTGTTTGTGTGTGTGTGTCTAGATTTGTGTGTGTCATCTCGTTCCTCTCTCTCTCTGTGCAGCGTGAGTCGTCGTTGAAGTGGGTCATTTGTGCTGGACTGGCTGGTGTTAAGTGAGTTAACCACCGGTCAGTCAGTCTGTGATGGAGATTAACAGTCAATCAGTCTACTTGGGTAGTTAATGGACAGTGTATTTGGCCGATTAGTGACTTAACAGTACATGTACATGTGTGATATGAGAGGGACTTAACACAGTGGCACTCAGTCATCATCAGAGAGATGAAGTCGTCCAGGGGAAGTGGTTCTTTAATCTAAGCTTAGTAGCTAACACTAACGCTCAGCCAGGGTGTGTGTGTGTGTGTGTGTGCGTGCGTGCGTGTACGTTTTGAACCCACTAACGCCCACAACCAGCAGTTGAGAGAGGAAGGTAGAGAGCTGGACACCTGAGTCGTGATCTCTGAACACATCAGATGTCCAGGTCTCTTCCCAGTGTTTCCCGTGCTGTTGATTAAAAGGATTGTTTTTACATCATGTATTGGTTGGATGGTTGGCGCGCCGAGCAACGCTGCATGTTCAGTTTGCCGTGAGGGCCAGTGGTGTGTGTGCATACAGGAAGCTTTACGTGTGTGTGTGTGTGTGTGTGTGTGTGTGTGTGTGTGTGTGTGTGTGGTGTGTGTGTGTGTGTGTGTGTGTGTGTGTGTGTGTGTGTGTGTGTGTGTGTGTGTGTGTGTGTGTGTGTGTGTGTGTGTCGTGTGTGTGTGTGTGTGTGGTGGTGCGTGAAAACGCCGGTGTGTCTGTATGTGCCTGGTTTTATTTTCCCGGCTGCCGTGGAGAGAGGGGAGGTGTGTTTGGCATGTCTGTCTGTGTTCGCGCCACAGAAGGAAGGAGCGAAATTATGCTAATGGTCGCTAATTATGACCTTGGAGACTGGCTTTGCTGCCAATTTATCTACTTAATAAAGCTCTTCTTTTTAATCTCAACATCACTACTGTACATGCGTTGCGCAGGACAGGTCTGCCAACTTGAAATGAAATAGCTGCTATAACCTGCTCACCCGGTGTGCTGAGTTCTATAGTAAATAGACATCAAAGGCTTGGAGGGAAATATACATTTTATTGCTCAAGAGGAGAGCTGTGAAAGGAGGAAGGATGGAGGGGTGAGAGGGAGATGGAGGGAAGAGAGAGGGCACAGCAGAGGGGAGGAAAGAGGGGGGATGCAGGGGTGAGAGGGTGTTGTGTCTAACCTCAGGAATATTCCGGAGTCACAGCATCCAACAGACTGGGTTCTTGTTCTCCTGAGAGGTGTGTGACCTGCCCAAAAGTTGCTCTTGGGTACACAGATCTAGGATCAGCTTACCCTCCCTGCTGCTAACCTTAACTATTAGGCGGTAAAACCACAAACTGACCTTAGATCAGTGTCCAGGGATACTACTCCAGTCCTGTGTGGTGTCTAGAGGACGTGGGAGGAGTGCAGCTGGGCAGAGAGGTGTGGACAGGACATGGGTGGAGGGGCGGTGGTCTAGTTGAGGTGCGGTAGACTGGTTGAGGTGGGGTGGACTGAGGGCGGTTGTGTGTGTGTGTGAGGAGGGGCTATGTTTATCGGAGTGGTGTGTGTGTAGGGTCGGTGTGTGTGTGTGTAGCAGAAACAAAAGGCTCCAGTGTGTGAGAGTGAAAGGAAGGTAAAGTAAACAGCCTGTGATGAGGACAGACCTGCAGTGTGTGTGTGTTTGTGTGTGTGTGTGTGTGCGTGTGCGTGCGTGCGTGCGTGCGCGTGTGTGTGCGTCGCGTGGCCTGTAGTTGATACAGCTGGTTCTTCCTCTCTCTCTGCCCAGAGTGTGAAACACTGGRGGAACTCAACACACACTTTCCAACGTTTCACAGATGATAAAGATATATATTTAGAAATATCACAATTGTTTTCATTTCTACACTTTCTTGTGCTATTGGAAAAACTAGTCTTACATTTTCCTTTCATTTAATCATTTAAAATCATGTGGCAGCATCACTGCTGCTGTTCAAAGCATGTGTAGATAGATAAGGGGATTCTGGAATAGGCATGTGCAGATAGTAGAATATACAAGTTAGCACATAGGCATATTGATATAGATAGACGACTATATATATATATGGGTGTAAGCACGATGTAGCAATTTATGACTATACACGTGTACTATTGACAGAACCATATATTTGCCCCCCCATGTCGCGTGGTTGAAGTCGCAGTCCCATATCTGCTGTGGGTTTCTCTCAGGCCTTCCCTGCAGCAGCGAGAAACACTATGTCTTGTTTGCCTTTGTCTTTGTCATAAAGCAAATAAGCAATAAATGATGTCTGAAAGTGGATCTGCGTGGAGGAACAACRCCAGACGTGAAGCCAAAGGAAAGCCAATAMATARAGGGGATATAATCTGTTTCCAGGTCAGTGTTACGGTACTGGAGTGTTGTAGTTCTGGACCACASTGGTACTGTTGGGGAGGAGTCTGAAACAGACACACAGGTTGTGTCCCAATACCCATAATTACGTTCTAAATAGTAGGCATTTTGGGTACGCCAAAATAGAAGGTTTTATAGTATGTGACATTTCTGACATTTTGTATGCTTTAAACGCCAGGAGGTCACACTCATTTCGGCTTTTCATCTAGTAGAATTCGCTGCACACTACTGAGGAACGAGAATAGCTGATAATCAGATATAGTGACACCCTGTCACAAAATACACGAATGGTGGGAATWTATGCAATTGCATTGGATGAAGCGTTCTCAGTATGGATGCGCTCAGTGTGTTTGTGTTGCTTACTACATTAGATGTTACTAAACAGTACGTTGCAAATAGTATKTAGTACGATTAGTACACGGTATGCCGTTTTAGTAAGTAGTAGGCAAGACAGATTTCAGACACAGCCCCAGACTAGACAGAGGTGACTGGATTACTGGCCTATTCATTAATACAGTGTAGAATCAAAACAGAGAGCTCACTGAATACTGGCAGCTGCCACTCACTTCCTTGAAGGAACACTCAATACATTTGGCATCTGTTTGAACCTCTAGGGACAGCAGTCCTGCTCAGAAGGTTTACGTWTTCTCATGTTGGTCTCCTCCTTTCTCAAACAGAATGATTGTTGGTGGCGGTGCAAGAAATACMGTTTMGAATCTTATGCTCCAAGCCTGTTGCTCCTCGTATGTCTGACTTTCAGCGTGTACATGAGTGTTTCCGTGTTCTCCTCCCTCCCTCTCTCTCCTTCTCTCTCCTTCTCTCTCTCTCTCTCTTTCTCTCCCKCCCTCCTCTCACCCTGGGTCATCGTAGCAGTAACTTCAAGGCTGAACGAGAGCCTTTGAAAGCACTTAGGGAGACGCTGCCAGCCGTATTAAACTCTATTATTGAAACATATTCATTTTGTCCCTATTCACCGGGGGCACATTTATGTTGGGGAGAGTTCATCTAATAGATGCCACTGTTCTTCCCCTCCCTCTGCTTTCAATGGGAAACAAAGGCAAAGTAACAAATGCACAGCCTCTATGTTTGTTATTTTCACTGGTATTGTCAGGGCCGAGGTTTTCATACACATCACTGTCAGCGCGTGCTGCTGGAGTGAAAGGGCCTGTGTCAGGCCTCGGCCATTTGTCATAGAATGTCAGCCCAACCTGGCTCCATTTTCAGTAATGGGTTATTGCGTACCGTGTGTGTGTGTGTGTGTGTGTGTGTGTGTGTGTGTGTGTGTGTGT
>NW_019942673.1:354319-356116 GCF_002910315.2 Salvelinus sp. IW2-2015 | reverse complement strand
ACACTGGTACTGTTGGGGAGGAGTCTGAAACAGACACACAGGTTGTGTCCCAATACCCATAATTACGTTCTAAATAGTAGGCATTTTGGGTACGCGAAAATAGAAGGTTTTATAGTATGTGACATTTTTTGACATTTTGTATGCTTCAAATGCCAGGATGTCACACTCATTTCGGATTTTCATCTAGTAGAATTCACTGCACACTATTGAGGAACGAGAACAGCTGATAATCAGATAGAGTGACATTCTGTAACAAAATATACAAATGGCGGAAATCAATGCAATTGCTCATTGGATGAAGCATTCTTGGTATAGCTGCTTACCACATTGGATTTTACTAAACAGTACGTTGCAAATAGTATGTAGTACGATTAGTACACAGTATGCCGTTTTAGGAAGTAGTAGGGAAGACAGATTTCAGACACAGCCCCAGACTAGACAGAGGTGACTGGATTACTGGACTATTCATTAATACAGTGTAGAATCAAAACAGAGAGCTCACTGAATACTGGCAGCTGCCACTCACTTCCTTGAAGGAACACTCAAGACATTTGGCATCTGTTTGAACCTCTAGGGACAGCAGTCCTGCTCAGAAGGTTTACGTATTCTCATGTTGGTCTCCTCTTTTCTCAAACAGAATGATTGTTGGTGGCGGTGCAAGAAATACCATTTAGAATCTTATGCTCCAAGCCTGTTGCTCCTCGTATGTCTGACTTTCTGCCTATACATTAGTGTTTCGTATTCTCCTCCCTCCTTCCCTCTCTCCCCCCCCCCCCCCCCCTTTCTCTCCCTCCCCCCTCTCACCCTGGGTCATCGTAGCAGTAACTTCAAGGCTGAACGAGAGCCTTTGAAAGCACTTAGGGAGACGCTGCCAGCCGTATTAAACTCTATTATTGGAACATATTCATTTTGTCCCTATTCACCGGGGGCACATTTATGTTGGGGAGAGTTCATCTAATAGATGCCACTGTTCTTCCCCTCCCTCTGCTTTCAATGGGAAACAAAAGGCAAAGTAACAAATGCACAGCCTCTATGTTTGTTATATTCACTGGTATTGTCAGGTACGAGGTTTTCATACACATCACTGTCAGCGTGCTCCTGGCGTGAAAGGGCCTGTGCCAGGCCTCGGCCATTTGTCATAAAATGTCAGCCCAACCTGGCTCCATTTTCAGTAATGGGTTATTGCGTACCGTGTGTGTGTTTGTGTGTGTGTGTGTGTGTGTTGAAAGGACCTGATGGTAAACATGGATGTGATTGTGTTTGAAGGTCTAAAGAGCTTTTCCTCTGACTAGCGGATGTAGATGATTTACTGTTTATTATTACAGTGGGTATTATCTGCTGAGAGAGAGAGAGGGAGAGGGAGAGGGAGAGGGAGAGGGAGAGAGAGAGAGAGAGATCTTGGGGTTCAGAGACACAGAGAGCGGGCCATTGGGGAATTAATAATGATGAACTTTTTCTATAAATATAACTATTGAAATGGATCAAAGACTAGTGTTTCTCCCACTGTCACCCACAGCTCATATTACATCCCTGAATGTTTCATACTCACTCTCCCCCTCTCTCTCTCTCTTCTTCCTCTCGCTCTGTTTTTTCCAGGATGTCTTCCAAGCGACCAATCTCTCCATATGGGGGGACAGATGGAGAGGTAGTCATGGCAACCAGCAGACAGAGACTGGTACGAGCTTGGCAATGGAAGGACACGAGATGATGATGGAAGGGCGGTAATGCACTCTCCTGACGCCCTACGCAGCAGGGTGGTCCCCCGCTCCCGACCCACGCACTCCACTTGGACCAGCC
>NW_019942673.1:349323-354294 GCF_002910315.2 Salvelinus sp. IW2-2015 | reverse complement strand
GCAACCAGCAGACAGAGACTGAAGAGGAGAAAAGAGATGAGACAGGCCTTTCAGCACCCCCCCTGACCGCCTACTGCAGCGAAGGGGTGTGTTGCCCCCCCGCCGCTCGCCCCGCCCCCTGACAGCCCCCCACCCTGCACGGATCCATGTAAAACAACCCCTCGTGTCTCATGATTCATATAACCTTTCTTATTGGCTACTTGGCTTTTGTTTCAACGTCTTCGTTACTTGGTCGTCTGGAGTTCTAAGAATCCTCCATGCATTGTTGAGGTGGAATGTGAGCTTAAGAGACAGTCTAGGAATCAGTTTATCCTCATTTACTTCCTTCATTAGGACGAATTACAGAGAGTGATATTGTATTGGCAATCCGGTCTTGATGAGAGTAAGGACATACTTCCAGACAGGGGAAAAATAGGTTGGGAAAAACTGACACAAAAGATGCTCTGAGAGTGCTGGTTGATGTGTGAATTGCGTTTCGCTTTTTTTTAGTTGAAAAGCCCGTGTCTAGTTGCTGGTAGCAGCATAGACGCAGCATGACGTTCATGTGGACTGGCGGTGTGAGGCCAGTGTCAGTGAGCAGATCTTCGCTGGGAAAAGGGTGATCTGGTTTTGTGGTGAAGCAGAGGTAAATGCAGTTAAGTAACTATCATTGGATGATAGGGTGTGTGTGGAGGGGCTAAGGGTAGTACTTGTAGTATTGTGTGTGGGTGTGGTGGTGTTGCTGTGTGGTCGTGATGGACAGGGTGAAGGTGGTGTGAGTCTTGTGGTTGTGTGTTGGTGTGCTAGCTGACGGTGTGTCGTTGGGTTGGATTGTCGTGTGTGTGGTGGTGGGATAGCGTGGTGTGTGTGTGTGTGTGTGGTGCTGTGTGTCTTGTGGCTGTTGTGTGCTGTGTGTTGTGTGTGTGGCCGTGCGCGTAGCCTGCAGAAACCTCATAGGTTGCCCTCACGGTTTAGCCTCACGTTGGTGCCGGACACGGGGTAAGGGCAAGCTGCTAGCAGCGCGCCTACACTAAGTCGTTCAGGCCTTCCCCGTCTATTGTTGAGTAGAACCACCACACAGTGTTAAGAGTGGAACTCTGCTGTGTAGAAACAATGGAAAGGTCTGTAAGGACTTAATGTAAGCTTAATTCTTGTAATATTAACCTGCTGATTGCACATCAGACTGGACTCTGCTGCCTGTCACACAACAGTCACTGACTGTAAACCAAAGTCCTCTTTCTTTCTCTCCCACCAGCAGTGGCGGTTCTAGACCATTTCAACATGGGGGGCCAAGCTGGGGCCAGTTGAACTGTTAGAGGGGCCAGTTACATTAGACGTTATTGTTGTCATCGTTTTCTTCACTGCATTGCAGGCATTAGCAGGCAAAAGACCATGTTCATAATCATCATCGTTTCCACTGTCTAATAACGGATGTAAAAAAAGAAAGATAGAAAAAATGTGTTATGTAAAAATTATTTCATACTCCACATTTAGCGGGGCCACAAGGGGGTCCAAAATTGGTGTCACAGGGGCACTGCCCCCCCCCAGAACCGCTACTGCCCACCAGGAAGATAGACGTTGTCATGGCATGCTGTTGACAGTAGGTATTGGACCTGATGTTTGGGAGACTACAGGTCATAACCTTTGTAATGTTAAGATAATAGTGGGAGGTCTTTTTAAACTGAGACATTAGATCAGGCATTGGTTTGAAGTGTGAAAACGTTTAGTAATGATTATTGTTTTAAGTGTGATGAATCACGTATTAATGAATAATTAAAGTATAATTATATGTCCTTTTATTATTATTTTTATTATTACTTAGGCCTATGCTACAAATATAATCTCAAAATTCCGTACGTTTTTCAACACTATAAATTCCACTCTACATGAGATGCGACTTGAGCCAGTTGGTTGACTGACACCAGAAATGGAACAGTAAAAAGGAGACTGAGGAGTGGTGCGACCGCATAATATTTGATGTGGATTTTTAAAGCGCGACGGAGCCGTCTCCTGGACAGGGTGGATTTAGCGCAAACGGCAAGGCTTGGCATTTGTAAGATGTTAAGTTTTGCTACGGCTTTACCCTCTCAATCCGCTCTGCGCTGACTGGCAGAAGAGTTGAGAGAGAGAGAGCTTTACACGGTGCGACTCGGAGGGGCTTTGTCACGGCAATTGTATAAAGTGATATGGGAGAGGAAATGGACTGCGCTCRTCGCCGGGTAGTGGCGGCTGTAGAGGCAGCATCCGCCAGGAGATTACCGCGCTTTATCTTGTCATGGTAAATTAACACGGCAGCGAGGCGCGCTCCTCAACACACTGACCTCTTCATCTCTCCAAGCTGCCACTCCGAGTTGAGAGGAGAGGAGAGGAGGTGCAGTTAAAAAAACGAACACTTTTTTTCCCCCTCATGTGTGTTTGTAGAAGTAAATGAAGGTGCTCATTTATCCTTTCTTTCTTTCTCCACTTCTTCCCCTGAGTCAAACAGTTGAATTGTGTTAGCGCGGGAAGGGTTTCACAGACAGGTAGTAATGGATAGGTATTAATTACTGTACCTTTTGTCCGTTTAATAAGGTCCTGCCGCGCGCTCAAGAAACAAAAAAACAGCAACAACAACAATATTCATCTGCTTATTTCAGGTCCAAATTCTCCAGGCTTCTCCGCGTGCCTTCGATTCGATTTTTTTCGTATGAATTTTGACAGATTTGAAGCAGCACACCAAGCACTTAAACCAAACGCAGTGGTCACACTTAGTTTCTCCTGCCAGTGCTGTCATAATGAATAAACACATGCTTGCTTGTAGACAATTAAGGGCCTCTTAAAAAATATTGGCATGCATTGATTTAATAAACTGTTATTTAAAATATACAAAATAAAGCTGCRCATTTCTGTTTAGGTAAATTTAACTGGAATATCTCGACCATTTTGTGCAATGATTTAAAAACAAAATAGATCATAGGAGTATTATTATTATTATTGCATTTTAATATATATATTTTTTTAAAGTTATGATTATTATTGTGAAATTGTAAAATATGCAATATTAGATGAAATAAGAAGAAGTTTGGAACTGCAGTGTGTGGATGGGATGGGAGATGGAGAAGTATTTTTAGGTTATGTGAGGTGAGTATTTGTCCTCCAAGCTGAGATAAGATGGGAGGTGGGGTAAGGAGTGCGGGGTAGGGTTAGGCTGTGAGTGGGCCAACCGGTGGGTGTGGATGCCACAGCAGGCTCAGAGTCAGAGAGCAGACGAGGTGTGTGTTTAGCCCCGCGCTAAAGGGATTGGATGTTTGAGCAGTGTGTGGGGTGGTTGTGTGTGTGGGATGTGTGTGTTGTGGGGTGTGTGTGTGTTGTTGCTTGCGTTTGTGTGGTGTGTGTTGTGTGTGTGTGTGTGTTGTGTTGTGTGTGTGTGCGCGCGGTATGGCATGTTGTTGAGCGCTAGCTTAATACCAGCAATAAAGGCTGCGTCACTCCAGGAGCGAGACTTAACATCCCTGTATTGTGTGTTGTGTTGTGTGGTGTGTGTGTGGTTGTGGCGCGATGCGGGTGTGCTTCAGGTGCCTCCTGTGACTCCCACTGCCAGATTGGCCATGCCTTAATTGTCGACACCACGGCACCACACATTAAACACATACACCTTCCCAACATGGAGACATGGCAGGGAATTGCACCCCCTCAATTGCTACTGTTAGTGTTGCTCTGCTCTGCTTCAAACCCACACAGGGTGGAGGGGTGTGTGTGCTCGGATGTACCCAGAGAGAGAAAGATAGAGGGAAAGGGAAAGACTGAGGGACAGAGGGACAGAGAGAGAGAGAGAGAGGAGAGAGGGACGGAAACAGAGAGAGAAAAAGAAAGAAACAGAGACCCTCTAAGGTAAATGGGTAGGTTTCTCCTGGAGGGCAACGGAGAGAATAAAGGAGGGAAGAGGAAGACGGAGGAATAAAAAGAGAGAGGGAACATGAGCATCTGTGCTGGCGGATGGAAAAAATAGCATTTTGCATTTTTTTTGGCAAGAGTTAAGTGTGTTTAAATCTGCCTCTCCTCACAGATGAGCTTAAGAAAACAACAGTTGTTTAATTCTGTTCCCATGCAGAGGCACTAAAGGGATAAAGAACGGGGAGAGAGAAGGAGCGCGAGAGAAGGAGAGAGGCGCAGTTTCACTTTGTTACAGCCGTTCGGAAGAGAATTGACATCTGCAAACTAAAGGCAGCAGAACCACCCACACTGTCAGCCTGCCACATCAAATACATAGAYTCACACTCACTGGCGCATGCTACAAACATACTGGCACTCACACAAACATACTTAAACACCACCCAAGCATACACAGACATGCATACACACATAGACACACACAGACACAGACAAATATGCATACACACTCTCTTAAAGACAAAGACTAACATTTACAGTATTTATAAATACATTTATATTATTAAAACATGCTCTCTCTCTAGCGTGTGCACACACACACACACACAAATACAATCAGGTCTCTGTATGACAGGTTGTCAGGCTGATTCCTGAGTTGGACTTGCCGTTTGTTGTAATCTTCTGCAGGCTACTTGAATAGCATGAGTAAATATGTTGCATGGCGTGTGGATTATAATATGGAGGGAGAGTATAAGCCATTTAAGTTGCTGATATGTGGATGACAGTATCTGCTCTCTGCTTCGCACAGAAATAATGTCCAAATGTAGCCGACTTTGAAGATGAATCGTGTGTTAATTCTCTTTGATTACGAAATGACCCTCATTGTGGCCGTCTCAACATGACATCTGTGCAGATTTGAAGAAGGGAGGCAAAGAGATCCGAGAGTTCTCCTCCCCTCCATCCCTCCATCCCTCCATCTCGCTCTCTTTTCTGTTTGTTTTGTTTTCAAGACATATTTTCTAGAAATATAGAGTGCTGCTTCGCTAAGTATGCGGTGGATTAAATTAATGAGATGTGACAGGTGTGACTGGGCTGGTGGAGATGCCATGCTTCACTAATGTG
>NW_019942673.1:343914-349298 GCF_002910315.2 Salvelinus sp. IW2-2015 | reverse complement strand
TGGCAGATCCAGTCACATACCGATGGAAACCATGCATTCTCCTCTCTTTCCTCTATCCTCTCTCTCCTCTGAGGGAAAGAGAGACGAGAGAGAGAGAGGGAGAGAGGGAGAGAGGGAGGCAGAGAGAGAGAGAGAGAGAGAGAGGAGACGAGAGAGAGACGAGAGAGAGAGAGAGAGAGAGAGAGAGAGAGAGAGAGAGAGAGAGAGAGAGAGAGACGAGAGAGAGAGAGAGAGAGAGAGAGAGAGAGAGAGAGAGGAGAGAGAGAAGAGAGAGAGAGAGAGAGAGAGAGGTGGGGTGTGGGGGGGGAGACAGAGAAATATGAAGGGTAGAGTTAACAGTTCTGTTTCAGTGATCAGCAGACACGCTTTGGCCTACCTCGATTGAACAGTGGAGACATGAGAAAAACACAGACTAATCACTATTACTTTACAGTTTAGCAATGGATCCTGGTGACATGTCTCACCTATTGGATTCAACTTATTGCTTCGGCTATCCCATAACACGTTCATATCACGTCCCTAAAACCCATTTGTTGAGTGATTTGAATGGTGGTTGACTTTCCTCTCACTGGGAGTGGTGTGAGTGGTGTAACATGTACACATGTCTCTAGGAGAGGTCGGGGGAAGTGACAGCACTTTCCCAGGTGAGAATATGGCTTCCTTCTGGACTTTGCCTCGTTGTCTCTGCTATAAACGTGCGGTTCGTTGACACATGAAAGCCGTATTAAATATCACAAAGGTGAAACCAACTGACTTCCAGACTGCTGAATGATCTGTTGAGGATGGTACAGTTTCATAGTAGACAGTTCAGTAATTGGTGGCAGCGATATGTAATCAGGAAACCTTACTGTACCTCCACCAGGAAACCAGTTCAATACTCAATAACCTTCATCTGCTCACCGGCATGATCAAGCAGGCAATGTAGAGATATCTTTACAGAAGTGATATCGATAGCAGGGTGTGTGTGTGTGTGGTGTGTGTGTGTGTGTGTGTGTGGTGCTGTGTGTGTGTGTGTGTGTGTGTGTGTGTGTGTGTGGTGTGTGGTGTGTGGTGTGTGGTGTGTGTGTGGTGTTGTGTGTGTGTGTTGTGTGTGTGTGGGTGTGGTAAAACATGGCGACTCCTGATGTGTGAGTTAGGCAGAGCGCTCCCAGCCTCTGTCTTCCTCCTTGGAATAACTCATTGTCTACTCACACACACACACACCGTCACACACAACCCATGACGCACTCACACACACACACGCACGCACGCACTCGCACGCCACACACGCACACACAACACACACACACACACAGCGGTGTTGTTTCTTCCTCTCTCTTTCAGCCTCTCTCGCTCTCGCTCTCTTCTCTCCCTCTTTGGCTGTTTCTGGTCTCATCAATAAGGTTCTCATGTGACTTCCCTTATCCTAGGAGGGAAGGATGGAGAGACTGTGTTATCACATCACTGTAACAGTTCTAAAAAGTTCAACCCAAGCCTCCCCTCATCCACTGCACACAGAACCCCCCTGACGCCCCACACCTATACCCCCCCCCTCCCCGACGGTTTACCAGCACACAGTAAGCATGCTCCAGTGTCAGCCGAGAGAGAGAGCAAGAGAGAGAGAACAAACACAATTGTAAATACAACCCATATTTATGTTAATTTATTTTCCTTTTTGTACTTTAACTATTTGCCCATCGTTATAACACTGTATATACTGTAGTCATAATATGACATTTGAAATGTCTCTAGTTAATTACTGTTAATTTTTTGATTGCTTATTTCACTTTTGTTTATTATCTATTTCACTTCCTTTGGCAATGTAAACATATGTTTCCCATGCAAATAAAGCCCATTGAATTGAAATTGAATTGAGAGAGCGAGCGAGAGAGAGAGAGAGAGGGAGAGAGAGGGCGGTAGGGGGGAAAGAGAGATAGAAGAGAGAGAGAGAAAGATGAAGGGAAGAGTTAACAGTTCTGTAGCCTTCGGTGATCAGCAGACTAGCTGGCCACCTCATTAGAAACGGGGAGATCATGAGCCAAAAACACAGAACCACCACTATTATACTGTACCGTGACCACGGAACCTGGTGACACATCTCACCTATTGAATCTCACTTATTGCTTTGGCTATCCGCTAGCGTTCATTCACGTCCCTAAAACCCATTTGTGAGTGAATTATTGAATGTGTTGACTTCCTCTCTGGGAGTGGTGTGAGTGAGTGTACATGTAACTGACTCTAGGAGGAGTCACGGAAAGTGACAGCACTTTCCCAGGTGAGAATCTGTTCCCTTCTGGACTTTGCTCGTYTCTCTGCTATAACGTGCCGGTTCGTTGACAATGAAAGCCGTATTAATATCACAAGGTGAAACCAACTGACTTCAGACTGCTGAATGATCTGTCGAGGATGGTACAGTTCATAGAGACAGTTACGGTATGTGGCAGCGATATTAACGAGGAAACTACTGTACCTCCATCAGGAAACCAGTTCAGTATTAGTACCTCATCTGCTCAATAAAAGCTCACAGGCATGTAGAGATATCATTTACAACGTGATACCGATATCAGGGTATGTGTGTGTGCATGCGTGTTTATTTTCTTTAACTAGGCAAGTCAGTTAGGAACAAATTCTTATTTACAATGACGGCTTACCCCGGTCAAACTCTAACCCGGACGACGCCCTATAGGATCAYGGCCGGTTGTGATACAGCCTGGAATCGAACCAGGGTCTGTAGGTACGCCTCTAGCACTGAGATGCAGTGCCTTAGACCGCTGTGCCACTTGGGAGTGTAAAACACTGGCGTACCTCCTAAAGGTGTGAGTTAGGCCAAGCATTCCCAGGCCTCTGTCTTTTCCTTGGGATAAGCTCATTGTCTGCCACACACACACACACACACACACCCTATGCACGCACTCACACACACACAGCACGCACGCACTCGCACGCACACACGCACACACACACACACACACACACACAGCGGGTGTTGCTGCTCTAAGCATCTAAACCCTAAACTCTTCTCTTTGTGGAAAACCAGAGCAGGGAGATGTTTTGTAAAGTTTAATTACAAAACAAGTCAGGTATTTTCAGGTCAATAGTCCATCTGTAAATCAGGGTTAATCTTTGACTAATCTGTTCCTACTATCTCATACCACGGTTGTACTGTGTTGTGTTGGTGTGTGTGTGGTGCGTGCAGTGTGATGTAGTGTAAGTGTGTGTCTGCTAGTTCAAGTTGGCAGCTGAAGTGTGTGTGCAGACACAAAGCTGACCATGACAAGGTCGTCACCACAGTTCATTTAGCTGAGACCCCGCGAGGACAGTGGAGTTGGTCAAATTCAAGGTTATGATTCCAGAATGTTCTTTGATGTAAATCTTGCTGTAAGTTTCTGGTTGTTGTGAGTAAGTTTGCTGGACATTTCTGTGATGGCGATAAGTCTATTGTCACAAATCAGCTCTTTCACGGAGAAAACTTGCAAGTGAGACATTTGGACGAGCAGGAATGCTTATTGGATCTCTTTCAAAGTGAAACGGTTTAGTCTTTGAAAGACATTACAGTAGCTCTCTCCCAACAGCCTGAGTGAAATCATTTCTGTTTTATGTCTTTCCTCTGTTAACCACCTCCAAGTCAGTGGCATGCAGATTCCTTAGGATCCAACAGATAGTGAGTGCCCTAACTTAAGATGGCTGGCCACCGATGAAAGTGTAGCACAGCCAGCTAAAAGAAGGAGAGAACGAGGGATAATGAGAGGGAGGATGCCAGTTACTGTAGTCTTCCTCTCCTCCGTTTGGATCTCTGAGTTTTACATTTTAATCTTGTCTGGATTTCCTTTCTTCCTACTCTCTTCCCTTTCTCTCTCTTCTCTCTTCTCCTTTCCTCATCCCCCTATACTTCTCTACTTCTCCCCTTTCTCTCAATCTCCTCTCTTCTTCTCTGTGGCTGTTCTGTGAGTGAGTTTGAGATACTGGTTTTGCCACAAACATCAGCAATAAGCTGAATTCAAACTCTAATTAATGGAATATTATTAAATGTCCAACTCAGCCATTTTTATCTCAATATCAAATCATTTCTGGGGAACAATTAACTACCTTAGTGTGAATGATTTCAATTAAAATGTTCAAAAATAAACAAAAATAGCTTCTAAGCAAAGAACTTCTCAAGCAAGGATTTTGCTAGGCCTGTCTGGGAGTGGCCTGAGTGGGGAGGGGGAAACAGAAAACTAGCTGTTATTGGCAGAGAGGTTTGGAACTATATTTCTTATTGGTCTATAAACTAATTAACCGCCTGGTGATGTCACCAAGAAGGCGAAATCTTACACTGAAAGGGCATATCATAATTTTCACAATTTCACAGTATTATTCCATCCCTCATAGTGTGGAAATATATATAAGAAAATCATGTTTTTGAATGCACTAGGCCTTTAAGACAAGTACTCATACTTCCTCTCCCCTATCTCTCTCTCTCTCTCTTTCTCTCTGCAGGACCAGGGTTGGTCTCTGAGCCCCTACCCCCAGCACAACTCCTCTACCTCTCCAGGCAGTAAGCAGCAGGTGGAGGAGGGTGGTTCAGGGGCCGCAGCGCTGGGGACCCCAGAGAGACGTAAGGGCAGCCTGGCTGACGTGGTGGACACACTGAAACAGAGGAAAATGGAGGAGCTCATCAAAAACGAACCAGAAGGTCAGTCACCATGTACAAAGATGTACTGCTCTGTATCGCTTTCTCTTTTCTCCCTATCACTCTCTATCGCTCTCTATCCCTCTCTCTCTCTCTCTCTCACTCAATTTCAATTCAAGGGCCTTATTGGCATGGGAAACATATGTTTGCATTGCCAAAGCAAGTGAAATAGATAATAAACACTTAGTGAAATAAACAATATAAATGCACAGTAAACATTACACTTACAAAAGTTCCAAAATACTAAAATAACCTGTACTGTACACACACACACACACTCACACATGCCCTATCACTTTCTTTCTCTCTCTGTCTCTATCTCTCTCTCACTTTCTATCTTTCTCTCTTTCACTCTCTCTCTATGTTTCTTTCTCTCTTACTCTCTCTTTCGTTTTCTCTCTCACTTTACCCTTTAGTAGCAGGTGATAGTGCCAGGTCTCCCTCCCTCTCTTGCTCCATGCTAACGAAGACATTTTGTAACTGCCTGGCGACAGGGTGTGTGTGTCTGTGTTTCTGTAAGTGTATGGGTGTGTGGGTGTATGTGTGTGGGTTGGTGTGTGTGTGTGTGTGACAGAGAGAGTCAGCCCTTTGTTTGATGGCAGACAGCATCAGCTGTCCAGAGCCATTGTCTAACAACCACTTTGCATATTTATTACCAGCTGATAGTACAGGGACCATCAGCCTTTTACTTCTCTCTCTCTCTCTCTCTCTCTCTCTCTCTCTCTCTCTCTCT
>NW_019942673.1:322302-338454 GCF_002910315.2 Salvelinus sp. IW2-2015 | reverse complement strand
AGCCTTAGTAGCGCAGGTGATCTCCTCTGTGTGCTTTCCGTGCCACTCATGTGTATCACTACCCCAGCCGACATTCCATTCTCCCGAGAGATTGAGCGGAAACCTTGAGAGAAGTTACTCCACTGCCTATATAAAGTTTCTCAGAGTCTAGCCAGTGGTCGGTCCAAACACAGTTTATTGTTCTCCTGTATCTTTCTTAGGCAAACACACAACACACAAATTTATTCTCCCTCCCAGTCCCAAACCTAGGTGGATTATATGGTTTAATACTATTAATTATTCCTTATACATTGCTAGATAAACTATAAATCCCTACAATGTTACAGTTCAGGGGTGTGGCTGTAGGAATTAATTCTTAATCCATATCTTTAAACATTATAAATTATTTTTACACATGGAAAGAGGCAGTATCCTTCATGTTTTGTACCATCAGCCTGTATGTATGTTTTAATAACTTTTGGAAATATCTAAAGTTGATCAAATCACAGCCCGAGTGAATTCATCCTCTCCTCCCTCCAGCGGACCCCAATCTGCCAGTTCCTTCAGGACACCAAGTTCATTCACACCAAGCTGCTCGCCAACCGCTTACTGAGGCGAGTCATTCTGGACCAAGCTGTCAACCCCAAGGCAAGCAGTTACCTTCCCACATCGCCGTGAAGCCCCGCGTCAGGCGACAACTACGAGCCAAACCAAGGTTGGCTCTGGCTTGGAGTGGTCCCTCATTTTACACCTCCCTCCATGAAGTCCTTACCCCACCCACCACCAGCACCTCTCTCTCTCTCTCTCTCTCTCTCTCTCTCTCTCTCTCTCTCTCTCTCTAGCCTTTAGTAGCAGGTGATCTCTCTGTGTGCTTTCGTGTGTGTTCTTTCTTTCAATTTTCGGCTAAAATGACATATCCAAATCTGACTGCCTGTAGCTCAGGACCTGAAGCAAATATATGCATATTCTTGATACCATTTGAAAGGAAACACTTTGAAGTTTGTGGAAATGTGAAATTAATGTAGGAGAATATAACACATTAGATCTGATCAAAAATAATACAAAGGAAAAAACTACAGTTTTTTTGAATTTCTTTTGTACCATCATATTTGAAATGCAAGAGAAAGGCCATAATGTATTATTCCAGCCCAGGCGCAATTTAGATTTTGGCCATTAGATGGCAGCAGTGTATGTGCAAAGTTTTAGACTCATCCAATGAACCATTGCATTTCTGTTCAAAATGTTGTATCAAGACTACCCAAATGTGCCTAATTGGTTTATTAATAACTTTTCAAGTTCATAACTGTGCACTCTCCTCAAACAATAGCAAGGTATTCTTTCACTGTAATAGCTACTGTAAATTGGACAGTGCAGTTAGATTAACAAGAATTTAAGCTTTCTGACAATATCAGATATATCTATGTCCTGGGAAATATTCTTGTTACTTGCAACCTCATGCTAATCGCATAAGTGCACATTAGCTCAACCGTCCCACAGGGGGGACACCGATCTGTAGAGATCCTTAAGAGGCTTTTTAGTGGAAATGTGTCTATGTGTGTGTGTGTGGGGGGGTGTGTGTGTGTATCCAGCTGCTGCTGCGTGTGTGTGGACACCTTGACTTTGCTCAGACTCTTGAGTATGCCACACAACAATTTTACAGTTGATCCCTAAGTCAAACAGGCCGAGGCCAGGACAAGAAAGCCAGCAGTGTGTGCATGCGGGTGTGTGTGTAGGTGTGTGTGTACAGTACAGGTTATTTATAGTACATATAACAGACCGCCACACTGCATGGAGGTGTGTGTAGGCCAGTCAGTGTAACAGGCCCTGTACAAAATCATTTGCTCCAAGCATTTCTTCATAKGTGGCTGTGGGCCATTATTAGGACAAATGTTTGTTTTCCAATTTCTGCTTCAAAGTCCCATAATATACTGGAGTTATTTTCTTCTGCCMTTGAAATAATACACTATTCTACCTGTGGCCGTTTTGGCTCTGCATTGAGCCCCACAGTCCAGTTCCACTTCACAGAGGGCCCAACAAGTGAGAAAACAGTGCTGGGGGCGTGTGTGTTTTCAAGCTTGTGTGAGTCCCAGAGACGTATGGTTTTGCCAGTTATAGTTGGCCTACATTCAGCTCTACGGTTGTTCCAGTTGATATGTGGAGGTTTTTTCAAAAGGTTCTTTTGAGTTTGGTGGAAAAGACCCGCAATAAACCGGGTTGTTTGGCCGAGATTCTGAGATGTGTGCTGTTGGCTAGACCGTGCGGGAGCTGCGAACCTTTTTGAGTTCTGTCGTTGGATTGGGTTTATTGTACAAGAGGACTCCGTGATCTGGCCATAGTATAACCACAATAATATCTGTGAGTCAGGCAGTACAGATACAGACCGAGACATACACACACACACACAGTTTGAGAGCAGTAGCGGTAGCTTCACACTCTCCATTAGCAGGGCCACAGTACCACATCAGAATGGGTAGTGCCATTATCTCTCCGACCGTTGCCGTTAAAATGAAACACCCTAACAAAAGGCCTCAGCCCGCCTTAGAGCATGACACACAACACACACACACACACACACACACACACACACACACCACACACAGCACACACACACACAACACACACACACACACACACACACACACACACACACACACACACACACACGCACACACCACACACACACACACACAACAGACAGAACAGAAAGGCATAAAGAGGGGAGGAAAGAAAAAGGGGAGATTGAAGAGTGAGGGTGGAGACAGAGAGAGAGATGAGAGCGAGAGAGAGAGACAAGAGAGACCCTACTATATAAAAAATCCATTTCCATCCTTCTCAGCCCCTCTCTCTCTCTCTTCTTTCTTCTTCTCCCCCTCTCTCCGGCTGCCCATTGTTTTGTTTCTTCTCCACAAAAGCCCATTAGCAGCAAACGGCAGTTGGGATGAAACATTAGATGAAGGCTTTAATCATTATGAAAGGCCTGTATTAATACTGCGGCAGTCCCCCTTTTCACACACTTGCCTGCCTCCAGCTGGATCAATGGCACACACACACAGGGACGCGGCGTGCACACACACACCACAACACCACCCCGGTATAGGCCACATGTGCTGTGAGAAAAGGATGTGAGAGAAGACGAAAGAGATGAAATTGTCAGAAAACAACAAACACCCTAAAAACAGGACTAAAAGGCGGAAAAGAGAAGAGGAGAGAGAGAAGAGGGCTGGCTTTAAAACCAGGCCTTCAGCTAGACACTAGCCATGTTCTCTTAGACTCTCGCGCTTGTGTAAAAACCAGTGTCTCGACACACACACACACACACCACACACCACACACACACAACACACACACACACACACACACACACACACACACACACACACAGACACACACACACACCCACACACACACACAACACACACACACACACACACACACACACACACACACACACAGACACACACACCACACACACTGGTCCAGGGTTGGAGGCAGAAGTACAAGACATCAGTTTTTACAGCTGTGACCAGTGCTCTCTACTTAGTGGCTAGATAAATGTGTAGGCGCTGGGTTACAAAGGACACGCTGTGTGTGTGTAAAGATACTGGGTCAGTACAGACTGCACTGTCGTCCCCTGTGTCTCTGTGGTGTGTGCTGCTGTTGTGTGTGTGTGTGTGTGTGATTTCGTGTTGTGTGTGTGTGCGTGTGTGTGTGGTGGTGAATGTGTTGTGTGTGTGTGCTGTAACAGTGTTGTGTGTGTTGATTCTGTGACACTGTGTGTGTGTGTGTGTGGTGTGTGAATGTGGTTGTGTGAGAGAGAGAGAGCACTGAGCAGCTGCTGAGCCACTAACCAGAGAGCCGCCGCCAAGCAGAATAGCGCTGCTTGGCCTTTAAAGAAATGACTACCATAGAGCCTCCCTTGATCGACTTTTGATTGTCTACACGCGCTCGACACACCACACACCAGTCCTCTTCTGGTCTACCCTATGACTGCCTACCTTCACCCCCGAGGCACACAGCACCACACCGCTGCGTGATAACCTGCTGGTTTTAATTTGTCACGCATGTTGCAGTAGAGAGGTCGCAAGTGTCGGAAAGAGGAGTTGAAATGGCAGATCAGTTGGACAAAACGCGTATGCTGCGTGTGCTGTCCTGCAAGGTCGTGTGTGTGGATGATTCCGTGCTGATGAATGTGCGTGTGTGATTAGGACTAATATGAGAGCAGTCAGAGAGCAGCACGGGGGCGCAGGGGTGAGAGGAGGGCCAGGGCTGGCTTAGGAGGGACAGCACTGGGGCTGGATAGACACCACACACAGGGAGCCAGGGACAGGCACTTCACTGTTGCTGAAGTTAACCCTCCCCTCCTCTACTGGGCTGCTACGTTTAACGCTATAGTAACACACACCTCGCTTCGGTAGCACCACACGCCACTGTTGTATATGCGAGTGAGAATACAAGCGAGATAGAACCAGATCATAGAGGAAAACTAGCTGCAGGATTTGGGGCACAGATTGTTCCTCTCAGCCCCTGAGTGATACTCCTCTGCCCTGGCAAACCTCACCAGTCCTGCCTCGGTCCACGCCAGGCCCCCTCTCCCTTCCTCTCTGTTCTCCCTCTCTCTCACCTGTCCCCCTCCTCTCCAGTCCCCTCTCTCTCCTTTTTGTCTCCCTCTCTCTCTCTGTCCCCCTTCCTCTCAGTCCCCCTCTCTCTCCTTCCTCTCTCTCTCCTCTCTCCTCTCTCCTCCCTTTCTCACTCTGATTCTTTCTACCCCTCTTTCTCTCTCTCTCTGCCGCCTGGCAACACTACTCTGCTTCTTCTCGTTTCCCTCTCTGTCTTTCTGCCTTTCCTGTCCCTCTCTGAGTCATGCTCAGGGTGAATTCATGGTCAGGGCCACTCTGGTCCCCCTTTGCTTCTCTCTGAATGCTTGATATTGACTAATATGATATTTGACTGGTAGTTTGAATAGGCTGGTAATCTATACATCTCAACTGTTGTCTATGTAAGCTGTATTATACATGTTGACTGTAAAGCTGTAGTCAGATGGTGAAACCATACTTTTCAGAGAGGAAGTAAGGAGCCTCTCTCATGGTGCTGCTCTGGGTTCAGGCCATCCAGGATGTCTTAAGGGCAGGTCCCAGGTCAGGTGTAACGGCAGCTTTATGATCTGTGGGGTTGTAGACAGAGCTAGGGGTCAGGGGGAATGGGCTGTTTTTACTGCCGAGGGGGCTGTGACTTATGTGCGCACAAACACACGTACGTACGTACGCAGACGCCCGAAACACACACACACACACACACACACGTAGAAGGCTCTCCGCTGGCAGCATGTGTCTCCCTACCTAAAATGTCAATCACTAACGTATGTCACAGAGCACATTTATTTTCATGGTGACGAACAAAAAAACTCCAGCTCGCTTTTAGAGCCAGTGGGGCATTTTATAGCACAGCACTTAGCCAGGGCCATTGTGCCACACTAGCACACACTGGTAGGAGCTCACTCACGCATCCATACACTTGAATGGCGGACAATAGGAAGGGCGGATACATTCCCCGATGAAGAAGAAGAGAACAAGAAAGGAGGAGATAGAAAAGAAAATGAAAGAAAGGGGCCTTGAGAACTTGAGGGAGCCCAGCAGACTCTCTCTCTCTCTCTCTCTCGCTCTCTCGCTCTCTCTCTTTATCTGTCTGTCAATCCCCTGGGCTAGCTAATCCTCCACAGGCCCCTATGCTGTCTCAAAGTGTCCAACACACACACACACACACACATACGCACGCATGCACGCTTGCACACACACACTCATGCATGTACACACGCACACACACCGTTGAGTTCACAGCCCTAGCGTGGGAGAGAGGGAACCTCCATATGTGATTTCCACCAGTTGGTAGTAATTAGTTAGTTGTATAAATTAGCATTAAGTGCAGATTGTTGCATTGTTCATGATGATCCCCCTTTTGCTGTGGGAAAAAAACGAAGGAGTGAAACAGTGAAGGAGGAGAGGTTGAATAATACTGTTTTACGACCCTGTAAAGAGAGAGAAATGTCTCTACATCTCCAATTAGAGAAGGACGGGAGGAGAGGAGGAGGGTGGAGAGGGAGGAGAGAACAGAAGGAAGGGAGGAGAGGAGGAGAGAGGAGAGGGAGGAGAGAACAGAAGGAAGGGAGGAGAGGAGGAGAGAGGAGAGGGAGAAGAGAACAGAAACAGGGTTAATGTTGTGTTTTGTTAAACTCTTCTAAGTATTCACACCACCATAGCAGTTTATTAACAGTATCACGTTGTTCAGACAGCCCAACCCGTTCCTTGTTGCTTCGTCTTATCCTGACACTCGTGTTAAGAATTCTTCCTGGAACTGGAGGAAAGCACAAGTCTCTTTCTCTTTTACCAAGGCGAACATGGTCGGATATTTATTGTATTCCAGCTACCGAACTCAAGTCAATCTATTTTCTTTGTGGCATGAGAACCAGGCTGGAAGACTCGAGAAGAACCTGAGGCCTATTGTGAGGCGGCCATTGTTCCTTCCTATGAAAGGCACATTCAAGTCACTTTTTATCGAATTGTTTTCGTCTGCTTTTCACTTTGTATTCTCTACCCCAGGCTTGCACAAGACAATCAACGGAGATGAAACCCTCCCCTTTAAATGTTTTCTCTCAGCCCAGATGAGCGATATTAAGAAGTGAATAGTATGTGTGTGGATGGGAAAAGCGGTGCCCTAGCTATTGTGCTCTACATGGCTTATAAAAGGGGCTTATAGAGCGGTCCCGTGGTCTTTCTGTTCCTAGTGAACAGCCCTGGATGGGARAAGCTGGGCCGGCTGTCTTTGTGTTACTGCGTGTGCGTAGCGTTGTGTTGTTGCCCTCCCGGCGTGCCATTAGGACGGCCACAAAAGCCCGGAGTTCATGAATCAGACAAGGTTTCCATAGCCGCAGCATTGTGAACGCGCAGTGCTGCGCTGCTAATGCCGACCCGGGAGTGACTGTTCTGTTCTGTTCCATAGCCCTGTCATCTAGTCAGAGCCCAGACCTCTCAGAGTCTCTGTGAGACAGCTCCAAAGGTCCAGTGTAGAGCCAATGTCATTGAGATTCATGAAATGGAATCTTGGAATGTTCCGTGCTGCGGCCGACAGGCAGTGTGTTCTGTGTTCTAGAGCGGAGCTATAGCTCAACAATCCATACATTACCGTGGACTCTTTTTACAGAGTCAATCCGCACGGACGTGTTCTTTACGGATGGCAGAGGAATGTGTGTATAATATAGAAGCGTTTGTCAATGGATGGTTAAGTTAACTATATGGATGAAAACAGGAGCTATTCCCTCAATGTTGGAGCTTTTATAACTTTGTATTGAAAGTTAGTAAATGTAATGAACGTGCGCACGCACACACACATTACATACACATTACACACACACAGTACCAACACATTCACACAAACACTAGCAACACAAAAATACACATTTTTGTATTATTTTTTGGGATGTTCAAATTTAGATAAAATATCCAAACCTTTTATATTCTATCGTAGTTTAATCCGTATGCAAATTTTCAGACGACAACCGTATCTATTAACATACTAATGTCAGTTGGACTAAATGCGGACATTTGGACGTTAACGCTAAATAATGGAATGTAATATCTCATGAATATGCAACATTGAAGCATTTAAAAACCCTTGTAGCCACCGACACCAAAATGAAAACGTTGATTATATTCCCGTTTCGTAACGTGGAACACATCAACATTAGCTCACACTGACAAAGAGCTTTTTGAAACTTTTGCATTACAGGGTCACTGTACTATCCAAGGAAGGGCTCTGCTTGTCGCACGTATGAATGAAAGACTGGATTCGTGCTGCACACACAAATACGGCTTGTTACCTGAAACGTGATACGGGTGGAACTCTGATGCAGATATTTTAATAAGTAAAGGCAGTAAAGCATAAGCAAATAATCCAACACAACATAACAGTTAAACATGTAACTTCTCCTCTCCATCAACTCGCTGTAAGTGTTAGTTCTGCCATTGTATCTCCTTTAGGCCTTTGCCTCTGGCAATTTGCATGTCTCTACACTGGTACGTAAGCCTGTCGCTTCGTCTTTAACTGCCCGTGTGTCTCTGTACGTTGGGCGCTTGACAGAAGGAAAAATATGCCTCATTTGCACTAATCCACATAGGCCTCTGATCAAATGGTACAATCTGTTTACAAACTTCCTTCACATTCAGGCCRCGTAGCCTGAACCTACGCACACTATAGCGAGCCTAGATTTGAAGCTGGACATTTATCTGAAAGGGATATAAGCCTTGGGTTAGAGCATGAGATGTGTTTAACATCATATACGTACTGTACGTATGTGTGGACAGGGGTAAAACCAGGGTAAATATAATACATTATATTATTTACTAACCTGGAACTAACACCAACCGTTCTCCCACGATGCACCACTCTGAAGGGTCACTAACCACCCCCACCCCTACACATGCCAGCAATCAGCATAATCACTGCCCCGCCTCAAACCCCCCTCCTTCCGCTTCACACAAAGACAACAGTCACACAGCACACACACACACACACAGAGGGGAGCCAACTACCACCACAACAACACACACACACACACACACACACATCACACACACACACACACACACACACCACACACACACACACAGCACACAACACACACAACACACACACACACACCAACAACACACACACACACACATGCACGCAAGGACTTTCACGTAAGCTTTCAAAGGATATTAATTGTCTCAATAAAACAACTGTCCCAAACAAAGTGGAACTGCCTCTCAGAAAATAACAGACTTGTACAAGCTCTAAAAGCTGTAAGGTTTTACCTCCCGACCTGCTGCATGTGATTTGATGTGCCTGAACCAGATCTAATAGAGTAATGGTGTGTTTCTCTGTAACTGAGCAGTATATAAGGCTGGGGATCTATCTGACTGTGTGTCTCTCTGTTGCTCAGCCAGTCAGTCAGTTGTCTCTTGAAACCCAGAGAGACTATATGATTACACTTGTTCTGCCTGGTGGGAGCTGAGGGGCGGGCATGGGGATGGGGGGGGTTGTAAAGGGGGCGGGTAGATTAGATGAAGTGGTGTGCTCGTGAAGCAGCCTGGGGGTCAGGACCTTCGCTCCACTAGTGAAGGAACTGTGATTTGAGCAGATGTTTTCTAGACAAGCCAGGCAGCGCCTGCCGGCCGCGCAGAGGCCGGAGACCACCCCTCTCATTCCCTTGCTCTGCCCCCGCAAGAAAATACCCCCCCCACACAACACACACCACCTCCTCCCTTATTGTCCCCGCTCTCTCTTCTGTTTTTCCCGCCGTTTTTTCCCTTCTTCTCTCTCCCTTCAAACTCCCCTTCTCTTTCCGCCCCTCCTCTTTGGTCTCCCCCAGCCTTCTCTCCCTTAGTCCGTCATCTCTCCTTTCTCTTTCTACCTCCTTTCTCTCTCTCCGTACTCCCCAATGCCCCCCCGCGCTCCTGTGCCTCAATCTCAAATCCCTCCTCCGTTTCCCCTCTCCTCCCTCCTCCCCCCTTATCCCCCTCCCCCCTATGAGCTCCCGCCCTAACCTCATCTTACTCTTCTCTCTGCTCCAGGAATTAAAAAGTGGTGGCGACTCTCATTCTGGCATAGGAGCCTACCCCTCTCAACCACGCCTCCTCCCCCCCTCCCCCTAGAGCCCAGGAACAGTGAACAGGTGTCTCCACTTTTTGATTTCAGTGCATTTGGATTAAATCCTGTCAGCTCAGCTGTTAGAACAACTGTACCGTCCAGATGCTAGTCATTTGGGGCCTGGAGCTGTCACCGTGCCAGTTTTCTTCGGTGCTAACACAACCAGAAAAGAGACACACACATGCAACACACACCACACCATGCACACTATTCTTTGTCCACACACACCGTTAAACCACACACACACACACACACCCACACACCACACACACACACACAACACACACACACACCACACACACACACACCCACACACACACACACACACACACACACACACACACACATCACACACACACACACACACGTACACACGCGCACACGCGTACATAACACACACACACTGATTCCTCTCTCTGTCTCTTCCCAGCCTATTGTCATGTAAACAAAGCAATTTCTCTCCTACACCTCTCTTCCTGTTCTGTGATACAGGTATCAATGAGTTTGTAAATGACATGTACGGGAACAGCGCAATAGAATATGAGTGGTGTATTTAAATCATTTCAGTTTCGTTAATAAGTCTAGGTTAGGGTTAGCCACGTGTGAAATGTACATAGAAGGATGTGTCTCTGTGGCGTTGATTTCCCCAGCAGCAGTATTCAGAGGAAGTCAGACGTGGACCTTTTTAACGCTCTTCCATTTTACCCCCCCCTTCTCTCTTCTCCTTCTTTCTCCCTCTTTCTCTCCTTCCCTCTCACCCTCCTGTCACGCAAACACCACGCACGCACGCACACACACACACACACACATACAGTACAACCACATATGTGTGAGTGCTGTGAGAAAACACAGCCGTGACGATGTCACTGCTACATTCTCTTCTACGTGGCAAGACAATCAATTAGGCGTTTAAAATGTGAAAGTTTTGCTCCTTCCCTCTCACTAGCTCCTCTCATCTCTTCTCTCTGTCGCAGCTCTCTCTTTCTCTAAGCCCTCTCTTCTGCTCTCTCCTCTCTCTTCTCTCTTCTCTCTCTCGTCTCTCATCTGTCTCTCTTCTTCTCTCATCTGTCTCTCTCATCTCTCTCTCTCTCTCTCTCTCTCTCTCATCTCTGCTCTCTCTCTTCCATCGTGTCTCTCTCTCCTCTCTTTCTTCTCTTCTCTCTCCTCTTCTCTCTGCTCGTTCTCCTGCGATCTCTCTTCTCCTGGTCTCTCTCTTCCTCCTCCTCTCTGCTTCTTCCTCTTGTCCTTCTCTCTTCTACATCGTCTCTCTCTGATCTCTCTCTCTCGTCTTGTCTCTTTCTTTCTCTATGACCTCTCTCGCCTACAGCTACCTTTCTCTCTCTAACTACTCCGAACCGCTCTCCTCTCTCTCTCTCTCTCTCTCTCTCTCTCTCTCTCTCTCTGTGTGTGTGTATGTGTCCTCTCTCTCCCTCAAACACCTGATTCCTCTCCATACTCTCACACCCTCCCTCATGTCAGCCACCCAGGGTTTATTATAGAAAATGACTATTTTTTATTGTGTATAAAATGTTGATTATTTGTGAGCGTATGATTACTAGGTTGGATGTAATAGCACTTCTCTTTAAGGCTTAGATGTGAGTGGACTTCTCACACACTGGCATATGATCTTCAGAGGCTGAGGGGCCAAGTGTGTAGGAATGCGTGTTTAAGTGTGTGTGATTTATTGGGTGAGGGTGTGTGTGGGAATTTGATTTGACACCAATGGCGACAACTAGTCTTACTGGGGTCCGACACATAACGAAACATACATTACAGACAAAATACTTTACAATTGACAGACATGGGGCCTCTCTGTGTGTATACATACTGGTGTCTGGGATGGTTTTACTACTTTTCCTGGGTGGGGAGAGAATACTGGGTCTCCTTTCTTCTCTCCTCTCTCTTCTTCTCTGTCTCCTCTCCTCTGTTCTCCACTCTCATATCCTCTCCTCTCTTCTCCTCTCCTCTCCTCTCATATCCTCTCCACTCTTCTCCTCTCCTCTCCTCTCCTCTCATATCCTCTCTTCTCTTCTCCTCTCCTCCCCTCTCCTCTCTTCTCTTCTCTTCTCCTCTCTCTCCTTTTTCCTCTGTGTATTTATTTTATAATTCCTCTGATTCCTCTCTTTCTCTCTCTCTCTCTCTCTCTCTCTCCTATCGCCGAGGGAAGAGGAGAACAAGGGGGAGGGCTTGCACAATCTAAAAACATGTGTTCAGTAAAGTGTTTGTCTCTTTGTTAGACAGTCTTGTGATGCTAGACCAAGGACTTTGTGCCTGTGTGTGTACAGAGCTGCTGATTGGGTCTTTTTAGCTCATGTTGGACTCTCTGCACCAGATATAGATAATCCCTTCACTCCTATTGTGTTTTGTCCCTCTGTCTGTCTGTGTGTGTGTGTGCGTGTGCGTCCGTGATGTCACATGTCTCTGTGTGGCTGCACATACATGAAATGCCTCGGGGGAGGGGAACAGATCCGGTATGTTCTGCTCCAGATCTCTGAACTGCGTTCCTCCTTGTTTAACTTCTTAACCTCGTTAAGGCAACTCGCTGTACTGTATCGCTCAGCTCAGATCACCCAAACACAATTAAGACAATTAGGACACAAAGGAACCACAGAGCTCTCCGTTCAGTCCGGTCAGACAGATTAAAAAGAAAAAACGTTTAGAGAAGAAGACGTTTTGTGTTCATGCAGGCCACTGTCCCGCTGTCCAACGTCCACAGCTGGCTAACTGCTAACATCCCTGTTATGTTATCGACATGGCCCCTCCTTTCAAGTAATCAAAGCATTGTGAAAGCTGAACTTTCCCAGAAGAAGAGGAGAGAGGAGAGAGAGAGAGAGAGAAGAGAGAGAGAGAGAGAGAGGAGAGAGAGAGAAGAGAGAGAGAGAGAGGGTAGAGAGTTAGAGAGGTAGAGAGAGACGTAGAGAGAGGTAGAGAGAGACGTAGAGAGAGGTAGAGAGAGACGTAGAGAGAGACGTAGAGAGAGACGTAGAGAGAGACGTAGAGAGAGAGAGGTTTCAGATGCACATATATGTGAACAATAAGCTCCCAGTCATCAGTGACCGTTTCTCCCTGCAGGACACACTAGGGCTCCCAGAACATTCCGCCGCTATTTAAGCGTTGCTGTTAACAATCGCATAATGGCTCTCACATGGCCCTCCGTGACTTAGAGCGGCTCAGCCGGACAATAAGGACTATTCTTAAGCATTTTAAACGCTCTCGGCGCACGGATGAAACAGCCAGAGACGCACGGACTGCACAAGACCACACAATGAGAGAGGGAAAGAGAGAGGGAGGTGGAGAGAGAAAGAGAGAGAGAGAAAGAAAGAGTGTGTGTGTGTTGATGCATGGCATGTCTATATGTGTCAACACCGTCAACTGTCTATGAAAAGAGACATCATTGAATACCAAACAAACAGTGAAAAATGATTAAGTATGGTGAGTGTCAGTCATACGGTGAACGCAGGGCAGCATGATGATAGCATTAGTAATAACAGTACTCAGGCATCAGACACAGACAGGATGTAAAAACACAACAGCTCAGTRAAGCAGCCAGGGCTGTATGTCGAGCTTGCTTCTTTAACAGCTAGGCTCGCAGTGACAGACTGACACATTAACACAGAGCAATTGCTATGTGTGTGAGTGAATGTGTGTGTGATTGTGTGTGTGTGTGTGTGTGTGTGTGTTTTAGGACTTTATGCTCCCTGTGTGTCAGTGAACATGTGTCTATCCTTTTGTCTGTGGCTTAATGCATCAGCCCGGTCCCCTGCTCCCAAAAACACATTGTATTCTTTTGTTGTCACGTTAAAGTGATGTCATAAAGAAGTGATGTGTGTGCCTGAGGTAGCCCCGGGGCTGTGACAGTGTTTATCATAAAAAGCACATTTCTTTTGAGAAATGATAGTTTATTTGGCATATATGGAGTGTGTTTATGTTAGACATTTAGTCTAGCTAGCTTAAACAATGACCCATAAATCCCAACTCATAACAGTACTAAACCTGCTTTTGAATATGCAGGGTCAGTGTATACCTATAAGCGAGGGTTCAAGTGGTTAGTCGAGCCCAAATTAGATGTCAACTAGCAATGGCAGAATGGCTCTGATATATGCATATATATTACTAGGACGCATGAGTTCATACAGCGTTGAGAGATGTAATATGGCTAGGCTATACAGTACACTTTTAATTTTGAAATAACAAGCAACTTTACTTGACAAAATTAGACAAACGTGTATATTATCTGACAAAATGTTAGGGTAGTCTAGGATTTAACTTTACACGTTATAGATGGATGGACGCTTTCTACCGCTTCTGCAAACATTGGTTGCCCTTTAGTTTGAAGATGTAATCTGGACGACAGGTGTTTTCAATACAACTGACATATCTGTGTGTTATGACTCTTTTTCAACTCCATCCCTGCATATTTTCTCAATATCAAGACACCAGAATGTATCTCCCATCTCCAATTGAGCTTATAAATACTATTGAATTCCACCAGGAGCAATTCCACTGATATATTCCAGAACTTGTCCTCGCAGAAAGTAGGAGAGCAACACTTTATGCAGTATTCTACGTTATAGTTATATACCTATATTGTTATAAAGCTGCGTTAGAAAGGATTACCTACACATACTTGACAGCTCATACATTATAGACAGAAGCGCGCTACATTGGCGACCATCTGAACTTCATCTCGCTGGGCGTCGAGAACAAGTTCATCACATTCTCCACACGCGAAAATCAGACTATTCGGAATCAGGGGACGACATGCCAAACAGAGACGTCATAGATAATAGAAGACAATCATTCTCTCCATGCGCTCAAACCACCAATACCAACACTTACGCTACGACACACAACATACACCACATCATCCTCCTCCCCGCTACATACAAAACACTAAATAAATACAACATTAACTCTCACCTCACTTCACTTTCTGACATACCCTAATAATTTACGAATGGACAGTTAAGAACACCGCACACTAAATAAATAGATAAATATAAACTTATAAAAACTTTAAGAAAAGAGACAGAACCACATAGAACAAAGAACTACATAAAAAAGATTAGACAACTCATCAATCAACCCACCACTTATATACCACAAGGGAAACCAAAAAAAAAAACGATCGACTGGGCAAAGAAAGAAAAAAAGCAAAAACTGTAGAAAAGTAGCAAATGACAATGTGCAGTCTTAGCAATACGGAAAATTACCAAAATTGAAACAAAGAAACTAACACACATATAAATTAACATTAAGAAGAGTGAGATCAAAAGAACAAAACCATAAAAAATAACATAACACACCAACAAAATCAGCAAAGATAGAAAAAGCACCAACATATATAGAGAAATAGCTCCTACCGACACCCACTCCACAAGCAAAACTACCCTCGCTACACACAACAACACAGCACACCAGAGATCGCCTCCTCACCCCCAAATACCAAATAGCCCAAACACACGACAACACAAAGACCGTCCCTCCCCTCAAAAACCAAACAAAAAAAAACAAACCCAAAAAAAAAAAAAAAAAAAAGTGTCAAAAAAACAATAAAAAAGACGAAACTACAAAATAACCACCAAAAAAAAAATACAAAATAAAAGATAACAAAAAAAAAAAAAACCTAAATAAAATGAAGAAACACAGATAAACCAGCAACACTAAAGAGCAAAGACAGCGTAACAAAACTATGGAAAAAAATCAAAAAAACAACATGAGACCGCAGCAAAAAGAAACTAATACAAAAAGTAAAAAAAAGAAAACATAAAAATAATACAAAAACAGAAGAATAAAAATACAAAAAAAAAAGAAAAAAAAAAAAAAAAAAAAAAAAAAAAAAAAAAAGAAAGAAAAAAAAAAAAAAAAAAAAAAAATAGATGGCACACACCAAATACAAAACATAAAAAACAAAGACAACATAGCCCCACAAAAATAAAATACACCACAAAACACTCCAACAAAAAGAAAAATCAAACACCTTACCTACACAATTATCCTCGCCCCATAATTTCTCTGCCTGCTCCTCAGAGCCCGATGCGCCCCGACTCCACTCTACCAGCCCTGTTGTGTAGACTGTTTTATGTGGTTTCAAGTGGACAATGTTCATCCAAGGCTCGACCACAGTCATTGTAAGGCCAGAGGAGAAATAGGGTTGTAAAAAAACCGCACGTCAAGGAACCCATACTCCTGACTTCATTTTACTCTTTTCATCGCACGCACAATCGCTCTTTGTCGTGAGAAGCTTCAGTTTAAGTAGGCAAGAAATGTCTGTTCCTCTTCCACATTCACATTTCATTTCACATCGCATACCGCAACGCCACCGAAAATATACCCAACACACACAGCAACACTTCCATCCACTACTGTAATGGAAGATGACATTCCAATCTGTCTGTGCAATACCTCCTCTTCACCCTGTCTCCCCCCCTCTCCCCGTCTCTCTCTGTTCTCCGACCCAGGACTGACTGACTGCTACTGATGACGTGCAAT
>NW_019942673.1:303642-321549 GCF_002910315.2 Salvelinus sp. IW2-2015 | reverse complement strand
CAATTCCACTACTGTAATGGAAGATGACACTTCCAATCTGTCTTGTGGCAATAACCTCTCTTCACCCCCCCCAGAATGACTTCCTCTGTCTCGCCAGCCCTCTTCACTTCCCCCTCCCCCCCCCCTCCCCGCCTCCTGTTCTCCGACCCAGGAGACTGACTGCCTGTCACAGCCCCGGGGCTACCGCCCATCACTTCTTTATGACATCATACTTAACGTGACAACAAAAGAAACACGCGTGTTTGGGAGCAGGGGACCGGGCTGATGCATTAAGCCACAGAGAATAGGATAGACACATGTTCACTGACACACAGGGAGCATAAAGTCATAAAACACACACACACACACACACACAAAACACACACACGCACACAATAGCAATTGCTCTGTGTTAAGTGTCAGTCTGTCACTGCGAGCCTAGCTGTTAAAGAAGCAAGCAGACATCAGCCTGGCTGCTTCACTGAGCTGTTTTGTTTTACATCCTGTCTTGTCTGATGCTGGTACTGTTATTACTAATGTATCATCAGCTGCCCTCGTTCCCGTTGACTGACACTCCCATACTTAATCATTCATTTGTTTGGTATTCAATGATGTTCTTTCATGACATTGAGGTGTTGACCACAATAGACATCCATTCATCAACACACACAACCCTCTGCTCTCTCTCTCTCTCCCCCCCCCTCTCTCATTGTGCGGTCTGTGCAGTCGTGACGTCTCTGGCTGTTTCATCTTGCCGAGAGCGTTTCAAAATACTTAAGAATAGTCCTATTGTCCGGCTGAGCCCCTCTAGTCACGGAGGGCCATGTGAGAGCCACATTACAGCAACGCTTAAATAGGGCGGAATGTTCTGGGAGACCTATGTGTCCTGCAGGGAGAAAATGGTCACTGATGACTGGCAGCTTATTGTCTCACTATAATGGTGCATCTGAAAACCTCTCTCTCTCTACAGTCTCTCTCTACGTCTCTCCTCTACGGTCTCTCTCTACGTCTCTCTTACCATCTCTCTACGTCTCTCTCTACCTCTCTCTTACGTCTCTCTCTACCTCTCTACCTCTCTACTCTCTATCTCTCTCTCTCTTCTTCTCTCTCTCTCTCTCTACTCGCTCTCTCTCTCTCCTCCTCTCTTCTCTCTCTCTCTCTCTCCTCTCTCCTCATTTTCGGGAAACGTTCAGTTTCACCAATGACTTTGAATTAACTGAAAGGACCGGGCCATGTACGAATAACAATAAAGCAGGGATGTTAGCACGGTTAAGCCAGCTGTGGGACGTTGGGACGCGGGACAGTGGCCTGCATGACACAAAACAGTCTTCTTCTCTAAAACCGTTTTTTCGTTTTTTAATCTGTCTGACCCGGAGCTGGAACTGGATGAGCTACTGCTGGGTTCCTTTGTGGTGCCTAATTGTGCTCTTATTGTGTTCTGGAGTGATCTGCAGCTGAGCGATTACAGCATTACAGCTGACTTGCCTTAACGAGGTTTAAAAGGTTAAACAAAGGTAGGAAACGCATGTTCAGAAAGATCTGGCAGCAGACATACCGAGAATCTGTTCCCTTCCCCGACGGCATTTCATTGTATGTGCCAGATCTCTTTTGGAAGTGTGTGTGTGTTTGTGTATATGTTTGTGGGCGTGCGTGTGCGTGTGTGTGTGTGTGGAAGAGGACACATTTCTTGGCCTACTTAAACTGAAGGCTTCTCACAAGAGCGATGTTGCGTGCATGAAAAGAGTAAAAGAGTGGCGTCTTGACGCTGGTTTTTAACCCTTCTCTGGCCATGACTGTGTTGACAAGTCACAGGTTTTTAGCTAGAGTGTCATTTCACAGGCCAGACCCTTGATATATGACAGAGGACATTTGGTTATATTTCATTATAAACCCAACTGTCTATCTATTCAAAATATGTAACACATTAACCGCAGACAATATTGCTGACAACATTCACGCATTATCTGGTTAGTTTGTTAGACACATTGCACCTCAAGTTGTAAACTGTATGTAAATGTGATACATCATTCCCCTAACTGTGTCTTAATAAGGTCCTCTAACGCGGCCTATCAGGGAGCAGCGGAATTATCCTCCAATGAATTCAAATATCAGGATGTTATCTAGACGCCACTGATGGTAATGGAGGTCAATGAGGCACATAGGGGGAAACAAGGGTGTGCGTGTGAGAGAGGGAGGGAGGGAGAGAGAAATATGTGAGGCATTGTCTCCTCAAAAACATGCTGCGATTAAACTAAAAATCCGACTTTTCTACTTGTAAAAATAAATCACAAATAGGACAGCAGGTTTACCCTTTTTGTTGTTTTGCCGACTTTTACAAATGTCATTACAATTTAGTCCTCCGTCTTTCTTCCCCAATGTCATACCCTCTACGCAGTTATTTCAATCTGCCAGTATGAATTTGGCGCTGTGAGATTTGTGCCAGTGTAAATTTGGCCGAGATTTTGGTTCAAATCAAATTGGACGTAAGCACCGGCAACACCATCTGTTACCAAAGCATGCAGAGAGGAAATCAAGGACAAAATACTATTTTAGATAAATGGATTTTCAATTTAATAAAATTGTTGACTGTAGATATATCTCAATAATGTCTATCCAATTAAATGTTACATTCATTCAGTTTTTGCACGCACCATAATTATTCAGTCCAGGAGGATTTTGTTATTATAGTTGCTATAATCTCTGATACTATAAAATACATTTTTCTGAATATAAATCTACTATTTTGAGAAAAAAAAATGGTGTTTTGACAGGTAATTATATCTGTAGATCTCTTGGTTCCGAGCCCAAAACGTGTTTAGTGTGCTATTCGTCAAAGCCTCCGTGATCATTGGGCCATATGTCCCTGTGGGTGTGTAGTGATTGGTCCTCCTGTAAGACACACTGTATCATACACCACATTGACAGAACAGACACTGTGCCCTAAGGATGGAATAGATTCGCTAGTCAAAGAAACTATCTCTAATACAGAAAAGAAAGAAAAAGAAAAAAGAAAAAAAAAAAGGAGAGAGAAGGAGAAGAAGAGAAGGGAGAAGTGAAAGGGAGGACAGAGATGGAGAGAGGGAGAGGAGAGGAGAAGAGCGAGAGAGAGAGAAGAAGGAGAAGAGAGAGAGGAGAGAACAGAGAGGAGACAGAGAGAGAGAAAGGAGAGACGAAGCAGAGAGAGAGGAGAGAGGAACAGTAGAGAGACGAGAGAGAGAGGACAGAGAGAGAGAGAACAAGAGGAGGAGAAGAGAGAACAAGAGGAGACAACAGAGGAGAGACATTATAACCCATTTTGGAACATGTATTCGTCTTGAAGTTCCTGTCGCTTGCCTCTCTCCGTTGATGTTGAGCTGGAAGCAGTTGCTACAGTAGTGTAGTGTTTTCCTGTCGAAAGATGCGGAGTTCCCCTGCCGATGCTTGGTGTTAGGGTTATTAAATAATAGCCAGCGGACCGTCATCTGAAGACGCCAAACTCACTGTGGCCCACTGATCTGAGGTAGCTGAGGCGCACTCTCTTTGACCGTAGCTCAAACGTCAGTGGTTCACTCTTAACTATTTCCCCTCCCGTCTTCTCTCTCTTTCGCTCCTTTGGTTCTTGCGGCTGGCGCTTGTACGAAAGGAGTCGCGCGGGCGAGAGAGGGCAGAGGGAATTGTTTTGTTGACAGACAGTACGTGCACTGCAACGTTGCCAACACAGGCAGCTTTTCCTAACAACACACATAATTGGACTGTTTAGTGCCTAAAACCTTGCGTAGGTGAAGACACGCTGTTTATGACGAAAGCTTTTTGAATAACAAACCTCTCTCATCTATCTCTCTCTCTCCTCTCCTCTCTCTCTTCTCTCTCCCTCTCCATCACTCTCTCATCACTCTCTCCCAATCACTCTCTCGCGCTCTCTCTCCTCTCACTACCTCAACTCTCTCTCTCTCATCTCATCTCTCTCCTCTCTACACCTCTCACTCTCTCACACTCTCGATCCATCACGCTCTCTCCACTTCTCCTCTCTATCTCTCTCTCTCCTCTCTCTCTCTCTCTCCTCTCTCTCTCCTCCCAACACCCCGCGAACCGTCCCCCACGACAATCACCACCAACTCTTCTCTCTCTCATCATCCTCTCTCTCTCCCTCTACCCTCTCTCTCCTCTCTTCTCTCCTCTCGTCTCTCTCTCTCTCTCTCTCTGTCTCTCTCTCTCCCTCTCTCCCTCTCTCCCTCGTCTTCCTCCTCTCTCTCTCTCTCCTCATCCATCTTCTCTCTCTCCCACGTGATCCTACTCAACCTAATGCGTTTTTTGTCGAGTGGCCGCCTTCTCCTACAAATTGGCAAGAAGCACTGAGCCGACGTGGCACGTGGAGACGATTGAACTGAACTTAGAAAGAATATCAGAAGGCCTTGAACCCAGGACCACCACAACCACGACATGGAAATTGATCATCAAACATATCATAATAAATAATGCCCTTGGGCTTTCGCCACCCGAGAGGGAAGGGCTAACTGTTTAACATCAACATCACACTTTTGTGGAAGTACGGGCCTGGACGCCTTTTTTAATGATTTGAGACCTGGATCTTTATCAATATATCAGTTTGTTATATGTAATCATCACATATTAATTGGAATTGTGTTTATTTTCTCAATTGTGCAAAAAGAGAAGCATGAAGTCATTATTAATACATATAGATCAAACAAGAAGGTTACTTCATTAAGATGAGGTGTGTGTGTGTCCCTGCTCATTACACTGAGGTGGTGTGTGTCCTGTCCTCCATATACACTGAGGTGTGTGTGTCTGTCTCCATTAACATCTGAGGTGTGTGTGTGGTGTGTTACATACACTGAGGTGTGTGTGTGTGGGTGTCCCCTGTCTACATTACACCTGAGTGTGGTGTTGTGTGTGCCTGTCTCCCATTACACTGAGGTGGTGTGTGTCTGTCTCCATTACACTGAGGTGTGTGTGGTCCATGTCTCCATTAACACTTGAGGTGTGTGTGTTCCCTTCTGCCATTAGCAGCTGAGGTGTGTGGTGTCCTGTCTCCATTACACTGAGGTGTGTGGTGTGTCTGTCTCCATATACCACTGAGTGGTGTGTGTGTCCTGTCTACATACACTGAGGTTGTGTGTGTGTCCATGTCCTCCATTACACTGAAGGTTGCTGTGCCTGGTCTCCATTACACTGAGGTTGGTGTGGTAGTGTCTGTCTATACCATGAGTGTTGACTTCATGCATCAGGGGTGTGTGTGTGTCCTGCTCTTTCCGATTACACTGAGGTGGGTGATGTTGTGGCCTGTCTCATTGACTCTTGAGGGTGTGTGTGGTCCTGTCTCTATTACACTGAGGTAGTGTGTGTGTGTCCTGTCTCCATTACACTGAGCTGTGTTTTGCTTGTGTGTGCCATGTCTCTCATTACACTGAGGTGTGTGTGTGTGTCCCTGTCTCCATAGAGTGATAACGAGTACGAGTGTGTGGATGTGTGTGCCTGGTCTTCCATTTACACTGAGGTGGGTGTTGTGCTGTCCTGTCTCCATTCACTGATGGTGTGTGGTGGTGTGTGTCCTGTCTCCATTACACTGAGGGCTCCACTGAGGTGTGGTGTGTCCCTGTCTCCATTACACTGAGGTGTGTGTGTTCCTGTCTCCATTACACTGAGGTGTGTGTTGTCCTGTCTCCATTACACTGAGGTGTGTGTGTGTCTGTCCCATTACACTGAGGCTTGTCTGTGTGTCCTGTCTCCATTACACTGAGTTGTGTGTGTGTGTGTGTGTCCTGTCTCCATTACACTGACGGTGTGTGTGTGTGTGTGTCCTGTCTCCATTACACTGAGGTGTGGGGTGTGTGTCCTGTCTCCATTACACTGAGGTGGGTGTTTCTGTCGTCCATTACACTGAGGTTTGTGTGTGTCCTGTCTCCCATTAATGAGTGTTGTGTGTGTTGTGTCCTGTCTCCATTACACTGAGGTGTGTGTGTGTCCTGTCTCCATTACACTGAGGGTGGTGTGTGTGTGTGCCTGTCTCCATACACTGAGGTGTGTGTGTGTCCTTCTCATTACACTGAGGTGTGTGTTGTGGTCCTGTCTCCATTACACTGAGGTGTTGTGTGCCTGATCTCCATGTACACTGAGGTGTGTGTGTGTCCTGTCTCCATTACACTGAGGTTGTGTGTGTGTTGTTCCTGTCTCCATTACACTGAGGTGTGTGTGTGTCCTGTCCTCCATTACACTGAGGTGGTGTGTGTGTCTGTCTCCATACACTGAGGTGTGTGTGTGTCCTGTCCTTACACTGAGGGTGGTGTTCTGTCTCCATTCACTGCGTGTGTGTGTGTCCGTCTCCATTACACTGAGGTGGTGTGTGTGGTCCTGTCTCCAATTACACTGAGATGTTGTGTGTGTGTGTGTCCTGTCTCCATTACACTGGGGGTGTGTGTGTCCTGTCTCCATTAACTGGGGTGTGTTGTGTGTGCCTGTCTCCATTACACTGAGTGGTGTGTCCCCGTTACTGGGTGGTGTGTCCTGTCTCCATTACACTTGAGGTGTGTGTGTGTCCTGTCTCCATTACACTGAGGGTTGTGTGGTTGTCCTGTCTCCATTACACGGGCGTGTGGTGTCCTGTCTCCATTACACTGAGTTGTGTGTGTGTGTGTGTGTGTTGTCTGTCTCCATTTACACTGAGGTGTGTGTGTGTGTGGGTCCTGTCTCATAACTGAGGTGTGTGTGTCCTGTCTCCATTAACTCTGAGGGTGTTGTGTTGGTGTGTCCTGTCTCCATTACACTGAGGTGTGTGTGTGTGTGTCCTGACCTCCATTACACTGAGGTTGTGGTGTGTGTCCTGTCTCCATTTACACTGAGTGTGTGTGTGTGTCCTGTCTTCCCATATACACTGAGGTGTGTGTGTGTGTCCTGTCTCCATTAACACTGAGGTGTGTGGTGTGTCCTGTCTCCATTACCACTGAGTGTGTGTGTGTGTCCTGTCTACATTACACTGGAGGTGGTGTGTGTGTCCTGTTCTCCATTACACTGAGGTGTGTGTGTGTGTGTCCTGTCTCCATTACTCTGAGGGTGTGTTGGGTGTCCTGTTCTCCATTACACTGTAGTGTGTGTGTGTGTGTGTCCTGTCTCCATTAACTGAGGTGTGTGTTGTGTTGTGTGTGTCCTGTCTTACATTTCACTGAGGTGTGTGTGTGTGTCCTGTCGCTCATTACACTGAGGTGTATGTGTGTGTGTCCTGTCCTCCATTACACTGAGGTGTGTGGGTGATGTCCTGTCTTACATTTACTAGTGTAGGTAAATACCACAAGCGCTAAGGCCTCCCTTATAAAGCCTGTACTCACTACGGATCACCTCACAAGCTCGCCGCACTGGGGCCACACAAATGGAGGCACAGCCCTGGCACTGGCGCTGTGTGGTGTGTGTGTGGTATTTACAACGCAGTGTGTGTGTGTCTACGCGAGTGCCGAGAATGACAACATTCTGAATGCCGAACCAACCACCCCCCTCATCCTTCCATCCCTCCCTCCTTCCCTCCCCTTTCTTTCCCTCCCCTCACCTCAATCGTTAAGTGTTTTGGGCAGTTTCAAAAGCGTAGGATAAACTTGCTGTCGGTGCTTGTTAATTGGTTATTGCAATCCTGACCCCTTGCTCTCTGGTAGGTGGCCAGAGCGCTCAGCTCCCCCGCATGCCAAGAGGACGTCAATGCTGGAGCCTGGTTCAAGGCAGGCCGGTCCGGCGCCAGGCGCCATTCTTACCTGTGAAGCTCCTCCGCACCGTGGGGCTGGCCCGAGGGACAGAGACACCTTTGTCTGTCCCCATTGAGGCCCTGGCTTGTTCCGCCCTCTTGTCCCTTCCCTATTCTGCCTCTCCGCTCTTTCTCTCTCTCTCTCGTCCTCGTCTCTCTCGCTCATCTTCTTCTCTCTCTCTTCTCTCTTCTCTCTCCTCTCTCTTCTCTCTCTCTCTCTCTCTCTCTCTCTGCTCCTTCTTCTTCTTTCTTCTCCGTCTCTCTTCTCGCTTCTCTCTCTCCTCGTTCCCTCCCTACTCTCTTTTCATACTCCCCCTCACTCGTTTACTCTCCCTCTCCACTTCCTGCCTCTCTTTTAAACACCGTCCCCACCGCCGTCCTTTTCTTACTTTTAGCCAACATCCTGCTCTTGGCAATATGAACGATAATAGGGAAAATAGAGGCTGCGTTTGGGTGAGTCAGGCAAAGCGTCTGAGCGAAAAAATGTCTATAGTTGTGATCGAGAAGAGAGAGAGAAGAGGAGAGAGAAGAGAGGGAGAGAGAGAGCAGAGAGAGAGCATTGATTGCATTGTTTGTGAGTTGGACCGAGGCGAACTGGGCCAGGGGTTCTGGAAATGCTGTTTTTTCCTCTCGTTACAGAGAGAGAGTGAGAGAGAGGGAGAGAGAGAGAGAGAGCAGAGAGAGAGAGAGAGAGGGAGAAGCATAGTCTCCTGTCACTCTCTCTCTTCCTTCCCCTTCTGCAAACCCCCCCCCCTCTCCCCCTCCTCCCGCACCCCCTCTCTCCAGGCGAGGTGGAGTATGTTGGCTCTGTATAGACGGCGCACTGACTCCGTTTTGAGCCAATGAACTAAAACAATACGAATGATTTCCACTATTATTGTCCAGTGTATTTTCCCTCTGTTTTCCCTGACTTCATGGGGATTGAGACAGAAACATCCCCAATAACAGGATTATTAACAGGGATACCAGGGCTCTAAGTACTGACACTGAAATCATATTCACTCAGAACACACAACATCTCGGTTCCGTCCTAATAAATAGAACATAAGGGGGTGGCACTGTGGAGAGAGAGAGAGAGACTCTCCGTTGAGTCTGTCTGTTGAGCATCCTGTCTGACTCAACTCGCTGTTTCCAAGCAATCTAAACCTTCTCATCCATCTATGTCTACATCACCACACCTCCAAATATACACCAGTCAGTGCAGCTTCACCTGTAATAACTCATTATTCCGTTTGTTTTAGTTTTGAAGTCATCCAAGTCATATATCGATGCCATTATGATCGATTTGTCTAAAACCAATTGTTGTGTGTGTGTGTGTGTGTGTGTGATTGAGAAGTGTAATCAGGAGGCATTAACTCCTTTGGCTGTGTTTCATGACATCGATCCACGTCCTCCGTTACACTCTCCCACTCCGGCAAGAGACAACGGCATCTGAGTCTTCCTGCCAGCCTAGAGAACATCCTCTCTTCTTTTCTCTCCTCTCTTTTCCTCTTCTCTTCTTATATCCCCCCTTCACCTCTCTCCTCCCCCCTCCTCTCCTAGTTCCTCCTGCCGTTCGCTGCACAATAAAAGGGAGCATTTCTCCCCGTTTTATTAATAGTTAAAAGTGGCCTGCTGTCACAAGGGACAATGGCTGTAGCCCTGTTAATAATAAAAAATAATACATATTAGAGTGCACAGTGGAACAGAGAGAGAGAGAGAGAGGAGAGAGCCACTGCCATTTGTTTTTCCCTCTCACTTGTCAAAGCTCTTTGGCTTAAAAGCCTCTGTCATTGTTGAGAGCGGGGGAGGAGGAGGGGGAGGGGGGGGGTGCGAGAGGGATGGACGGAGAGGAAGGAGAGAAGGAGAGAGAGAGAGAGAGCGCTGGGGGCTAATAGCACCTGTTGGGGTGATGGGCGTGACAGCTGTCAGTAGAGAAAAACAGGAGGGATGACGAGAACGAGTGTACACCTCTACACTGCAGCGAGGAAACCGAGGCCGTCTTTCGCTCTCCCCCCCTTCCTCTTTCCCCCTGTCTTCTCCCCCATTAGAGGGCTTGCCCACACCCTCTTTCCTAGCCATCCTATCCACTAGTGTCTATTTCTCCCAAAGACAGACAGACAGACAGCACAGAGACACAAGGCCAGCATTAGCTTGTCCTGCTGTCTAGGAGACACAGACAGACACAGTCAGACAGTGAACAGAAATCGAGTCAGAGACGGAAGGGAACTGACCTTTCAAACGCAACTTTAATATTTGGGCAAGTGTTCCCCAAGTAAGTGGTTTTGCCTGCTTGCCTGCTTTTTGCATATGTCTGTGCCTGCATGCTAAGTGTGTGTGTGTGTGGTAGTGTGTCCAACTAGTGTAGTGTAGTGTAGTGTAGTATAGTGTAGTGTAGTGTGTATCAGTGAAAGCAGGTTCATGTTGACTGTCTTGGCTGCAGGGAGACTAATGGAGCCACCATGGACGATCTACGATGGTTTGAGAGTGTGTGTATGTTTCACGTGTCTTTGCTTTGGATATGCAGGGAGTAAGTTCCAGTAGTTGCACACAGACAGACAGACACACTCATGGGCCTGTGCCTCTAGCATGTCCCCTGTACCAATGTGAGTGTGTTAGGGCCTGAACAGGCTATTCTTAGAGAGAGGAAAACGCCTGACTCAGGCCTCCAAGGCGAGTATGTCCCTCAACACAGAGACTCACACACACATATTGTCCATGGCCTTTACTCACACTCTCAGACTCACACAAACGCAGCCAGAGAAAGGAACGGACAGAAAGACAGGAGGGTGAGTGATGGAGAGGCAGAGGGAAATCGATTTGGCGAGAGGGGAGAAGGAGAGAGGAAAATAGTTTGAGGACGCTACAGCGTGTGAGAGTGAGGCATGGATTGTTCAAACACAGTTCCGCCAGTGGTCTTGTGAGTGATATTGTAGACCTCAGCAGGAAGTCTATATAGTGTTCTATTTTGATCTCCTCAGTCAGGATAGAGAGCTGTGGTGAGCTGTCACTCAAAACACAGCCAGGACACCTTCAACTGCTATTATAAGTGTCTGTGGGTTGGCTACAAAAACGATTAGGACTTTTTCAAGAATTATGTTGGAAGTATAATCCTATAGGGGGGGGAAACTTTTAGCTTGCCATCAGCAGATTTTTGTTGTGTGTTTCATGTGGTGTGTTGTGTGGTGTGGTGGTGTGTGTGTGTGTGTGTGTGTGTGTGTGTGGTGTGTGTGTGTGTGTGTGTGTGTGTGTGTGTGTGTGTGTGTGTGTGTGCGTCGTCGCGTGCGTGCGTGCGTATGACAGGGTTAATCCTGTCCCCAGCTCTACAGTGAATTACTAAGTGCAGATGGTCATTCCTGAAAATAAACACCCAGTGTTTTCACCTCTCTTCAACAATCCCTCTTACCCTCTCTCTCTCTCTCTCTCCTCTCTCTCTCTCTCTCTCTTCTCTCTCTCTCCTCTCATTCTGTCCCTGTCACCCTCTGTGTTTGGTGCACCTGCCCTCCTCTCTCTCCCTCCTCTGTCTCTCTCTCTCTCTCTCTCTCTCTCTCTCTCTCTCTCTCTCTCTCTCTCTCTCTTCTCTCTCTCTCTCTTCTCCCTCGCACTTCACCCACTCTTTTATCCTCTTATTGTTCTTCGCTCACTCATTCTTTATTTTGTTCTCGTAGGGCTTTATTCCATGAGGTTTTATGTGTGTGTGTGTGTGTGTGTGTGTCTTGTGTTTGTGTGCGTGATTGGATGTTTTTTGCGAATGTGTGGTTGTAATTGTGGTCCTTGGCAGGTTGGTAATTAGTGTAGCGCGGTGGCAGGCGTGTGTGTGTGTGTGTGTGTGTGTGTGTTGTTCACAGTGTGCGGTGTGGATGTGTAGTGGAAACAAAGCGCTGTGTGGATAATGTGGCCATTGTGGAGGTGCATTAAGGGCCTCTTTGTCTCATGGCCCACAGGCTAATGATTCCTAACAGCAGGTGAGGAAAATGCTTGCTCTCTCTCCCTCCCTCCTCCCGTCCCTCTCCAACACTCTCTCTGTCTTGTGCCCTTTCTCTCTGTCTTTCATTCTCTTGTTTTTTTCTCTCTCTCCCTCTCTTGTCTCTCTGTCTCTGTCTCCTCCTCGGTCTCCGTTTCTGCCTCTCTTCTCTCTTCTCTCTCATCTCTCTCTCTCTCTCTCTCGTTCCTCTCTCTCTCTTCTCTTCTCTCTCTCTCTCTCTCTCTCCTCTCTCTCTCTCTCTCTCTCTCTCTCTCTCTCTCTCTCTCTTCTCTCTCTCTCTCTCTCCTGCTGGTGCTGCCATTAGAGAGACACTGCTGCTGTCTTTATTACAGTAAATGGACTTTAAATGAGCTTTATTGATGTTGGCCATCCGCTGAATCTCTCCCTCTCGCTCTCTCTCCCTATCTGACACTCCGCGTACCCTCCCGTGCCTCCCCCCCCACCTCCCTCCCCTCGCACCCTCCCCTCCTTCTCCCGCTCCTCCTCCTCTCTGCCTCACCTCCCTCCTCCCCTCCTCTCCCTCCTCCTCGCCATCCATCAGAAGCCCCAGCATTGAGAGGCTGTTGTCTAAGGACTGGAAGGACAAAGCTGTTGGGCCATGGGATCAGGACACTTTGGAGAAAATCAAAGGTAAACATCAGTCCAGTCACGCTGTCTGTCTGTCTAGAGTAGGGGTATTCACTCGCGGCCTGGGGAGGCCATTTGTGGTCCCACATCTGATTGAAAACAGCACCCCAATTGTGTCCTAACTCTTGTTCTTCAATCCTTGAAAATATTGAGATACAGTATATGAAATAGGCCTTTTTTTTTGCTTTGTTACTAAGAAGTGTCCCTTTGACAAATGACTTGACAGGCTGGCTTGGAATGTCCCCCCGGGTGCAATGATCACAGTAAAGAGATAAAGGTTACATCAAATTGATTTATAAGCCCTTCTTACATCAGCCGATGTCACAAAGTGCTGTACACAGAATCCCACCTTAAACACCCAAAAGCAAGAAATGCAGGTGTACGAAGCACGGTACGTAGGAAAAACTCCCTAGAAAGGCCAGAACCTAGGAAGAAACCTAGAGAGGAACCAGGCTATGCATACATGCATATCTGTCTGTCTCTAAGGCCATTTATTTTCTCAATACTTAGATTGTCTCCTGTATTGAGAATTATGAACACATGTGTAACTGTCAATGTCACACAAACTCAGCGCAAGCAGCAAAGCAGGCCAGTATCCTCACCCCTCCATGAGATAGAGCTTTCACTTTAATGGTTAACGAACAGTGTTAGTTAACTCTCAGGGCAGCTTATCGTACATGTAACACAGTTAATGACACATCCTCGTCTGTAGCTCTTACATCGTTTCACACGTGTTTACAACACTCTCTTCTTCGCTCTTTTCTCTCCTTGTTTCTCTCGCTCTTATCTCTTCCTCAGTTTGTATCCCCCCTCTTCTCTCTCTTCTCTCCTCTCTCTCTCTCTCTCTCTCTCTCTCTCTCTCCCTCTCTCTTCTCTTCTCTCTCTCCTTCTCTCTCTCCCTTTCTCTCTCCCTCTCCCTTTCTCTCTGCCTCTCTGTCCTTTTTTCTCTCACTCTCGTTCTCTCTATCTTCTCTTGCTCTCCCTACCCCCTGTTAATGTAAGAACCGCTGAAAAAGAAAGGGAGGGTTTCGTTTCATTTCACTCTAGGGCACAGACATGAGATCCAGTGGTAATTGTGCTTCATTAGGAAGTAAAGAAATATGTAATCAAAGCTGTCCTGGTCTCCTCTCTTAGCACTAGGATGGAGCTTCATTGATCAGTCCCTCCCTGTGCCCCCCGCTGACGTGACATTTCTGTGTGTGAGCGTCCCGCCTCGCTCAGATGAGACAAGCAGCTGGAGAGGAACATCAGGAGTGTGTGTGTGTGAGAAGAGAGACACTGTGTGTGTGTGTGTGTGTGTGTATGTGTGTGTGTGGAGGGGGGGGGGCAATCTTGTCCTTGATATCGTTTTGTCTTCCTTGATATCGCTTTAGTTTTTCAGTTGTATTATAATTCAGGAGCTTTCTCCTGAACAAAGTGAATTTGAAAAGGCAGGTCCTTGTGATCAGGACTGACTGAGATCAGAGCCAGATTTTGTTGGCTTCATGCAGTGCATTACGAATCAATAATAACCTAATGCTGGATGTGGATCCTAACTCGGCCACAAGAAAAAGGGTCAAAACCCAAAAGAGTTTGTGGAACCACTTCCGCTTTCCCCTCTCCTTTTCCTCCCTCTCTCCCTCCTCCCTCTCTCCCTCCCTCTCTCCCCCCTCCCTCCCTCTCTCCCTCTCTCCCTCTGTACTCGTCTAACTGCCATGGGGGAGTTATCTGTTAAGCCTAGTCATTAATTAGCCTGAAAGCGTCTTGACAACCACTACGTTGTTACAAATTGGTTAATTACTAGTGGATGTGATAGGAGTGAGGCTGGTTTCAGGGCTCTAGGGCTGCGTCACAAATGTCACCATATTTCCTACATAGTGCATTACTTTTGACCAGAGCTCTTTGAGCCCAGGTCAAAAGTAGTGCACTGTATAGGGACTAGGGTGCCCTTTGGGACGCAGCCCAGGATCTGCCTAAGGAAGTTTGGAGCAGAAGGAAACACCTTATTGATCCACCAGCAGCTGAGGAAACAACTAACACACTGTGATTGATGACGCCGGAGTGTTTGTTGGGAGGGAGGGAGGGAATATTTGTGTGTACCGGTACATTTATGTATGCACAGCAATGCTTGTGTGCTGTGCGTATGCTTTTATCTGTATGTGTGTAAGTGTTTCAGGTTAGAGGGTATCTAGAAGCAAACAGAAGTGGATTGAGGTGCATTATTTTAAGGGTATTACAGGGGCATTTTTATCAGACAGTCAACCTCTCAGTCCTACCCAGTCAGACAATCAGCATTCCTCCCAGTTAGTGTTAGTGTGGGGGTCTTATACCCCTTCCCCTGGAAGAAAGACCGCTTTTGATCCCCCCCCTTTCACCCTTTCACCCCTCCACCTCTCCCCACTTTTCCTCTCACCCCCCCTTCTTTCTGGACGGGCAGCGTTTTTAACACGAGCTCCTTTCTAGTTCGGCAAGCATGGATAGTGAAGGGTGGTCTGTGCGTCTGGGGAGCTGTTCAAGACATGCACAGGGTTTATTTTCCAACGAGGCGGCTGTTGACAGTTTGCCTTTATTGTCGCATTTGTTGGCGGGAGGAGGTATGGCAGGATGCCAGCGAGGGCGGTGGAGGATGGGTGAGTTAGAACCATTAGGCGGACAAATGAGCTCACTCTCACCTTCCTGTCAGGTCCAGGGCCCTTTCCTCCCCTTTCATTTTCTTTCTCTCCTTTCCTCTCTCCCTCCGTTTCTTTCTCTCTCTCTATCGCCCTCTCATCCTGGTATGAACTGGGAACGGAATGCACATCTGCTGAAGGAACAGGTAAGCAGCTGCTACTAACGTGGGCCGTAGACTGCTGGAGAGGACACACACGAACTGTATATATGTCAATAGATTCCAAAAACCAAAAACAAACACAATTAAAGCAATCCTGCATATACATTACACAGTATGTCACACATAGGACAGACACTAAAGACTTGAAGAAAATAGTCTACACATTATGTGGAGCCAACACACCTACCACACACACCACAACACACACACAACCACACACAGCACACACACATCACCAACACACACAACCACACGTATAACCGTCCTCGACGTGCTCTCGGTAACTTACATCCTGTTGAATGATTTTAGGTTTCCTCCCCGTTTGTGTCGTTCGTCTGTGCTGATGTTTGAGTTTGAGTGTGTGAGTGTGTAGTGTGTGTTGTGTGAGAGAGAGAGAGAGAGAGAGAGAGAGAGAGAGAGAGAGAGAGAGAGAGAGAGAGAGAGACCCCTTGTGTGCATGCGTGTGAATGGGGCTCATATGTCAGGATCTTTAGGGTCAAAGGTCAGGCCATGCTAACTGTGAGCAGGAGGCACGGTGACAGGAGGGTAAACAGAGAGGCCTGGGGCTGTCTGACACACACACACACACACACACTGCTCAGAGGGAAAGAGAGGAAGGCTTGACTGAGACTGCATTCCAAGTTAACCCCTACCACCTACCTCTACACTGAGGCAAAACAGTCATGGATATGTGTTATTCGGAATTAGCAACATGATCTCCTATATTGCATGTATCCAAATCCTCTCAGATCTAGACTAGGTACAGGGTTTGCGCAAAGGATTCATTCAGCATTTGGAATGAGCGCACTTAACTCTGTTTTTAACACATCTGGCCCTGTACTGTAAGCTGCCACATCAACCACACCCTTCTACCCCAGACACGGCCCATTGACACAGACCTCTGAACTTCGAGCTCGACATCCAAAACCTAGACGTTTATTCTTTCCTTTTCCTCCCTTGTTTCTTCTGGTTGCTCTCTGACCTCCAACCTCTAACATGTACCCTCCCCTCTGCCCCCCCCCCCAGGTACCTCAGAAAGCCTGGCGGAGAAGGAACGCCAGCTGATGGGCATGATCAGCCAGCTGAGCAGCCTGAGGGAGCAGCTCCTGGCGGCCCACGATGAGCAGAAGAAACTGGCCGCCTCGCAGATCGAGAAGCAGCGGCAACAGATGGAGCTGGCCAAGCAACAACAGGACCAGGTGAGAGCGAAGGAGATGTGTGTGATGTAAAGATAAAGAGGTAGACACACACACACACACACAGACATACAGTTGAAGTCTGAAGTTTACATATACTTAGGTTGGAGTCATTAAAACTAGTTTTTCAACCACTCCACACATTTCTTGTTAACAAACTATAGTTTTGACAAGTCGGTTAGAACATCTACTTTGTGCATGACACAAGTCATTTTTCCAACAATTGTTTACAGACAGATTATTTCACTTATAATTCACTGTATCACAATTCCAGTGGGTCAGAAGTTTACATACACGAAGTTGACTGTGCCTTTTAACAGCTTGGAAAATTCCAGAAAATGATGGCATGGCTTTAGAAGCTTCTGATATGCTAATTGACATCACTTGAGTCAATTGGAGGTGTACCTGTGGATGTATTTCAAGGCCTACCGAAATTGCTTCCCAGGATGAACCAGACTTGTTGAGTCGACAATTTTTTTTCTGAGGTCTTCGCTGATTTCTTTAGATTTTTCCCATGAGTCAAGCCAAAGAGGCACTGAGTTTGAAGTAGCCTTGAAAACATCCACACGGTACAACTCCAATTGACTCAAGTGATGTCAATTAGCATATCAGAAGCTTCTAAAGCCCTATGCCATCATTTTAACTGTGGAATCATCAAGCTGTTAAAAGCACATCAACTTCGTGTATGTACAACTTTCGACCCACTGATGTCTGATACAGTGACATTATATAACGGAAATAATCTGTCTGTAAACAAATGCTTGCTGAAAAATGACTTGTGTCATGCACAAATATTCCACTTTTGTTCTAAGGACCGACTTGTTCATAAAACTATAGTTTGTTAACTAAGAAAGAGTGGTGTGGTTGAAAAACTAGTTAATGACTCCAACCGTAAGTATATGTGAAACTTCAGACTTCAACGTATGTCTGTGGTGTTGTGGTGTGCTCTACCTCTTTATCCTTACATCACACACGATCTCCTTCGCTCTCACTGGTCCTGTTGTTGCTGTGGCCAGCTCCATCTCGTTGCCGCCGCTTCATCGACCTCTGCGAAGCCGCGCCAGTTTCTTCTGCTTCATCGTGGCCGCCAGGAGCTGCCTCCCTCAGGGCGCCTCAGCTTGGCTGATCATGCCCCATCAGCTGGCGTTCCTTCTCCGCCAGGCTTTCCTGAGTGGTACCTGGGGGGCACGAGGGTGAGGTACATGTTAGAGGTTGGATCGGTCAGGAAGCAACCAGAGAGAAACAAGGGAGAAAAGGAAAGAATAAACGTCTAGGTTTTGTGTCGACTCGAAGTTCAGAAGGTCTGTTCAATGGGCCGTGTCTGGGTCTAGAAGTGTGGTGAATGTGGCAGCTTTACAGTACAGGCCCAGATGTGTTAAAAACAGAGTTAAGTGCGCTCAGCCAATATGGCTGAATGAATCCTTTGCGCAAACCCTGTACCTAGTCTAGATCTGGAAGGATTTGGATACCTATAGCGAGATCATGTTGCTAATTCCGAATAACACATATCATGACTGTTTTGCCTCCAGAGCTACGCAGGTAGGTGGTAGGTTAACTTGGAATGCAGTCTCAGTCAGAGCCTTGCCTCTCTTTCCCTCTGAGCAGTGTG
>NW_019942673.1:301751-303617 GCF_002910315.2 Salvelinus sp. IW2-2015 | reverse complement strand
TAAACGCCTGAAGGTACCAAGTGCAAATCAATCCCAGAACAACAGCAAAGGACCTTGTGAAAATGCTGGAGGAAAGAGGTACAAAAGTATCTATATCCACAGTAAAACGAGTCCTATATCGACATAACCTGAAAGGCCGCTCAGCAAGGAAGAAGCCACTGCTCCAAAATCGCCATAAAAAAGCCAAACTACGGTTTGCAACTGCACATGGGGACAAAGATCATACTTTTTGGAGAAATGTGCTCTGGTCTGATGAAACAAAAATAGAACTGTTTGGCTATAATGACCATTGTTATGTTTGGGGCGGTAGCGTAGTGGTTAGAGCTTTGGACTAGTAACTGAAAGGTTGCAAGTTCGAATCCCCGAGCTGACAAGGTACAAATCTGTGGTTCTGCCCCTGAACAAGGCAGTTAACCCACTGTTCCTAGGCCATCATTGAAAGTAAGAATTTGTTCTTAACTAGTTAAGTAAAGGTAAAATAAATAAAAAATGTTTGGAGGAAAAAGGGGGCTTGCAAGCTGAAGAAGACCATCCCAACTGTGAAGCACAGGGGTGGCAGCGTCATGTTGTGGGGGTGCTTTGCTGCGGTAGGGACTGGTGCACTTCACAAAATAGATGGCATCATGAGGTTGGAAAATGATGTGGATATATTGAAGCAACATCTCAAGACATCAGTCAGGAAGTGAATGCTTGGTTGCAAATGTGTCTTCCAAATGGACAATGACCCCATGCATATTTCCAAAGTTGTGGGAAAATGGCTTAAGGACAACAAAGTCAAGGAATTGGAGTGGCCATCACAAAGCCCTGACCTCAATCCTATAGAAAATGTGTGTGCAAGGAGGCCTACAAACCTGACTCAGTTATACCAGCTCTGTCAGGAGGAATGGGCCAACATTCACCCAACTTATTGTGGGAAGCTTGTGGAAGGCTACCCGAAACGTTTGACCCAAGTTAAACAATTTAAAGGCAATGCTAATAAATACTAATTGAGTGTATGTAAACTTCTGACCCACTGGGAATGTGATGAAAGAAATAAAATCTGAAATAAATCATTCTCTCTACTAATATTCTGACATTTCACATTCTTAAAATAAAGTGGTGATCCTAACTGACCTAAAACAGGGATTTTTTACTCGGATTAAATGTTAGGAATTGTTAAAAATTGAGATTAAATGTATTTGGCTAAGGTGTATGTAAACTTCCGACTTCAACTGTACATTTACACACACGCACACACACCCTTGTACGTTCATACACCCTAAGTGCCTAGGTGAGGGCCGACACACAGATCTTAAAGAAACAACCGTCACAGACCCAGTGGCACTTTCATACACATCCCGCTCACACACTACTGTACCTCCACCCAAGGCATCTTAAACAATGTAAAGTAGCACAGGAATGAACTGAGGGTTTGTTTTGGTTGGAGCGGATAGAAGTACGACACACACACACAGTCTCACACACACACACAGTCACACACACACACAGTCACACACACACAGGCGCACGGCCCCTCCAGCATGCAGGCGGGAGTCTGCCAGGTATTTGCATAGGGAAGGGTTTCTGTCTTTGTAAGGTGGTTTAGGCGCTCTGAGCTTTACAAACACTGTTTGCACTCTGAAGACGATTCATATATATATCTGCCCTTTTGAAGTGAACAGTATATAATGGATGTATTGTAATGGCGTATAGTTCCCTTCTGAGCCCAGCACAGATCACATGTCATATCCATATTTGATGAGAGGGCCACATTTGAAGCTGTGATGTTTGTAGACGTTTGTCACTTGTCCCATGGGGACATTGAGCCTCTGCACTCTGCACGCCTGTTTATGTATGTGATCAATGCTCACACAAGTGTGTGTGTGT
>NW_019942673.1:283632-297530 GCF_002910315.2 Salvelinus sp. IW2-2015 | reverse complement strand
TGCGCGGCTTCATGTGTGATGGTGTGCTGTGTGTGTTCGGTCCATGCGTTTGTGTGTGTGTCTGTTTGGAGCAGCTGTGTGTGTCAAGCCATAAACACGTCCGTTCTCGATTCACTCCCTCACGACCCTCAGAGACAAAGCTCTCTTTTCCCATGACTTTGCAACCTTTTCCCAAACAAACGTTCCTCCATTGAGTCTGCTGAACAATAGTTTCTCACAGCTAGGGACAGCTGAACGCAGCCTCGTTAGGGAAACTCAATCACAGGGGCTTATCGCTGAGAGAGAGAGAGAGACACACACACACACATACACACACACACACATTTCAACATCAGTTGCACATACACATTATACACACATACACAACTCATCAAACACAATGACACACAGAAACACACACACAACCGATCATCAAAGACCTTGTTCCAGAAAGACTCCAGTTGAATCATTCATGAAGAGATTGTGAACACAATCCCACAGTACAATGAGGTGCCAGAGAGGGGTATGGAGGACAGTGTGTGTGTGTGTGTGTGTGTGTGTGTGTGCGTGTGCGTGTATGAGCGTGGCGTAGCGTACCCGTCTGTTTTTTTGTGTGGGTGTGCCAAACAGTACACTCACCCGAGCTTTTGTGAAGAGGTCTTTCATCTCTCCACTGGACGAGGTGAAATCTGCAATATTAATCTCAGAGAAAATGAAAAGAAATTGACTCATATCAGACAATATAGAGGACATGTCATTGTCCACAACTTAATTAAATGACTTAAACTAAACTCACGATTAATAATTTAGAAGAGCTAATGTAAGCTAACTTAATTAGCGACAGCCTGTCTACTACTCAGGCCTATATCAATTAGCATCATCCGCTAACTACCACGGCTAATATAATGCAAAACGCTCCTGACTGGTGTAGGCGCAGCCAGACACTGTGGCGACTGTCACTAACGAGCTGCTTATAAAGACTGATTAAAGTCAACCTACATCCCCGTACATTAACTCACTATCACTCCTCCCCTCCCTTCTTCTGACTCACAGATAAACACACAATGCACACGTCAGCCCACATACCCCAGTCCCTAACTCAATCACACTGAACAAGCGTGTGATTAGTTTAGACCCACTGTTTACTCACTGTCTCTTCCTAGTTGCTGTATATCTCCCATGGGTTATACAGTTGAAGTCGGAAGTTTACATACACCTTAGCCAAATACAGTTTTTCACAATTCTTGACATTTAATCCGAGTAAAAATTCCCTGTCTTAGGTCAGTTAGAATCGACACTTTATTTTAAGAATGTTGAATGTCAGAATAATAGTAGAGAGAATTATTTATTTCAGCTTGTATTTCTTTCATCACATTCCCAGTGGGTCAGAAGTTTACATACACTGAATAAGTATTTGGTAGCATTGCCTTTAAATGGTTTAACTTGGGTCAAACGTTTCGGGTAGCCTTCCAAAAGCTTCCCACAATAAGTTGGGTGAATTTTGGACCATTTCTCCTGACAGAGCTGGTGTAACTAAGTCAGGTTTGTAGGCCTCCTTGCTCGCACACGCTTTTTCAGTTCTGCCCACACATTTTCTATAGGATTGAGGTTCGGGCATTTGGTGATGGCCACTCCAATACCTTAACTTTGTGGTCCTTAAGCCATTTCTCACAACTTTGGAAGTTTGCTTGGGTGTCATTGTCCATTTGGAAGACCACTTTGCGACCAAGCTTTAACTTCCTGACTGATGTCTTTAGATGTTGCTTCAATATATCCAACATATATTCTTCCGCATGGAAGCCATCTATTTTGTGCACAGTCCACCTGCAGCAAAGCACCCCCACAACATGATGCTGCCACCCCCGTGCTTCGGTTGGGATGGTGTTCTTCGGCTTGCAAGTCTCCTTTTTCCTCAAACCATAACGATGGTCATTATGGCCAAACAGATCTGTTTTTGTTGTTCATCAGACCAGAAAGTCGATCTTTGTCCCTAAGTGCAGGTTGCAAACCGTAGTCTGGCTTTTTATGGCGGTTTTGAAGCAGTGGCTTCTTCCTTGCTAAGCGGCCTTTCAGGTTATGTCGATATAGGATTCGTTTTACTGTGGATATAGATACTTTTGTACCTGCTTCCTCTAGCATCTTCACAAGGTCCTTTGCTGTTGTTCTGGGATTGATTTGCACTTTTTGCACCAAAGTACGTTCATCTCTAGGAGAGAACGTGTCTCCTTCCTGAGCGGTGTGACGGCTGCGTGGTCCATGGTGTTTATACTTGTGTACTATTGTTTGTACAGATGAACATGGTACCTTCAGGCGTTTAGAAATTGCTCCCAAGGATGAACCAGACTTGTGGAGGTCTACAATTTTTTTCCTGAGGTCTTGGCTGATTTCTTTTGATTTTCCCATGATGTCAAGCAAAGAGGCACTGAGTTTGAAGGTAGGCCTTGAAATACATCCCCAGGTACACCTCCAATTGACTCAAGTGATGTCAATTAGCCTAATCGAAGCTTCTAAAGCCATGACATAATTTTCTGGAATTTTCCAAGCTGTTAAAAGGCACTAGTCACTTCGTGATGTAACCTCTGACCCACTGGAATTGTGATACAGTGAATTAAGTGAAATAATCTGTCTGTAAACAATTGTTGGAAAAATTACTTGTGTCATGCACAAGGTAGATTCCTAAACGACTTGCCAAAACTATAGTTTGTTAACAAGACATTTGTGGAGTGGTTGAAAAATGAGTTTTAATGACTCCAACCTAAGTATATGTAAACTTCCGACTTCAACTGTATATGGGCTACATTTCTAGGAGGAAAACAAAACCTGGATCGCCCCACCGCTATGTTGAACGTCACTTAGAGGACTTAGAAACGTATATCTAGCCTCCCACCTGTGCTGTGAGAAGGTCTCTCTCTGTCACAGACACACATTGCGACGTCACACACACTAGCACACACACACACACACACACACACACAGCACACACACACCACACACACACACACACAACACAGCAGCCAGGTCACACACACACACACACACCAGCACCAACACACACACACACACTACACACACAGCAACTACCCGCCGCCAGACCTCTCGTCTGGGGCCACTTCATTAAGACGCTAGAGGGTGACCGGTTTTCCCCAAACTCTTTCTTCCTAATTAAACTTGTCCCCGAGGCTCCCCTGGTGTTGCCGTAGCGATCTCCCCTGGTGCTGCCCGGGACGACGGTTGCCGTGTGGCGGTGTTTCGTAAGGTGTGGATGAAAGGAGCACACCTGCAGAGCAGCTCAGGGCACGAACACACTCTGTGTGTGTGTCTCGCCTAATGAACGGTTCCCTCAACTCTTTGAATGTGTTACACACAGGAAAATCATCTGTTTGATACTTGTCTCTTTATGTAGGCTCTCCCCACTCAGAATATCACCCAGTCTCCCATAGGGGTCCACCAGCAAATGATCTATAGACGTTTTGGCTAGTTAGCCCAATAGCATTAGCCACATTAGCTAGCCCCACTGCTAACTAACACAGAGATGGAGCCTGAGACAGGGAGGGTTGAGACTCATTTAAGAGCAGCCAGACACCGTGACGACAGTCCCCGACGAGCCGCTCACGAGAACCTGATTAAAGTCAACCCACATCCATGTAAATTAACTCAATAACACTCCTCCACTCTCTCGCTCTCTCTCGCCCTCTCGCTCTCTCTTACCCTCTCACTCGCTCTCTCTGTCTCTCACTCTCTCACTCTCTGACAACACACACGTCAGCCCACATAGCCCAGACCCATCAACTCAATCAACATCTCTACCTCCACTGGATGAAAAATAAATGTTCTCTTCTGCTGGTGAAGAAAAGGAAGGAGAACAACACAAACAGACCGACAGAGTGAAACACAGGCACCCGGACCGCCTGCACACCTCCATGTGCTGTGCATGGGAGCGGCTAACCCAATTGGCTGTGTAATTGCTTAATTTGTCTCATCACTCTGGAATGAATGTAATTGGTGTTTTCTCTGCTCACTGTCTTTTACTGGTTACAGTTTCCATGGGCAGCTGCGTAAACAATCAGGAAYGTTTTCATGCGTGTGTCAGTTCCATGTCATTGTGACCTCAAATAGGCTTAAGAGAGAATTGCCAAACAGGCTGAGAGGGGAATGAAACATAGTTCTGAAAGCACAAGGTAATAAGAGAGAGTGAGAGAGCAAGGCAGAAGAGGCAGTAAGAAGACACACATTATGCCTAAACTTAAACCTTACCTATGTGACTGGTCAGATAGGTCATGTGACTGGTCAGAAGCCCCTCTCCTGTCCTCTCCTCTCCTCTCCTCTCCTCTCACACCGCTCCTCTAACCTAATGTGTGGTTAATAAAAAGGTGGTCACCGTGCCGTTGACTCTCTCCTCTGTGACATTAGACATAATCAGTTGAAGGTGCCCTTGGCTCACGCTAATGCCTGTTTAACCCCCAAAGAAAACTGGGGCTGCGTCTCAAAACGCACCCTATTTCATTTATAGGGCTCTGGTCATAAGTAGTGCACTATATAGGGAACAGGTTGCCATTTTGGACGAATTCTGGAATGTGGAAGAAGTAGAGCGAGAAAGAGAGAGGAGCGTTTTATTCTGACGATGACTTCACTCTGAAGAACTAAAAACAGAACCCAGGTTTCAAGGCTCAGAGGATCTTCTCCTATTGGTTGTCGTCAACCTGAGACCTCATTGTATTTCTGTTCCTCTTTCTCTGGGTGAATCGTTAACGTACGTCTAGCAAGACTGAAGAACTCTCTGACTGATGTACTTAGTAACTCACACACACAACACACACACACACACACCACACCACACACACAGCCACACACCACACCACACAACACACAACCACACAACACACAACACACACCACACACACACAACACACACACACACACCACACACACACAACAACACACCATCCACCACACAGGGATGCTCTACCATGGGAACCGTCCAAGGTGCTGCTTCCCAGGATAACAATCCCCACTGAGACCCAGTGAAGCAAGCAGGGTTGTCGTGTTGTATGTGTGTTGGTGTGTGTGTTTTGTGTGTGTCCAGTAGCAGTAATGTGCCTGTACAAATTGCGTCAATAGTGTGTGTTCTAAGTGCTGTGAAAACAACCCCACTGTGACCAATTAGCAATGCATTGTTGTCACAGCAGGCTAGCCTTTAATAGCCGTTGTCCTGTGAAAGTTAATGGACTCACTCTCCCGCTCGGGTACTTTAATATTAAAATCCCTCTCTAAATATTATCCATCCACGGCTCCATCCCTCTATCCAGCATCTAGCACAAATTAATTATTGGTTATATCGCTGTGTCTCCCCTTTTCAGTGCTAGGTCACCCAGACTCTGCATTAATTGCTTGAGCATATGGTTCCAAACAGATTTTAGCTGTGGGACCATACTTTATGGTGGTATTTTTCCGCACACTCAGATGTTGTCCATATTGTCAAGGCTGGCAGCTATTGTTCCCCCCGTTCACTTCATACRGCTAATTACGCCCTAATAATAACTTTACCTTGGAGTTTTTCTCCTCTCCGTGCCAGCAAACCTGTTCACACTACATATGTTAATTGGCACCACATCTTCATTATGTTCAGAAAGCTTTARGTTCAAGCTGTGCCGCCTGGCGAACGACGCAGAGCGAGCTTCGCTGCCAACTCTCTCCTCTCCACTTTTTCTGTCTTTCCTCTCTCTCTCTACAGTCGTTGCTAATCCGTTATAGTTCTATAAATTATTATTTTTCTTTTTCCCGGCTGTGTGAAAGAAAGTTGTGAGGAGGAAAGTTTCTCGCTTCCCCTTGTGTTTTTCTACAGGAGAGTTTCTGTTCCCGAGTTTTCATGCAAGACTGATTAGAAGAAGAGGTTTTTGAATGGAGTTTCTCCATTTTGTTTCAGGTTTAGGACGAAAACGGAAGGAAGCCCGCCTTTTTAACTCCTGTATGTAGTTTCACAGTGTTTTCTGTATGTTCGATTCATGTTATCTTTATGTTGGATCAGACAGAGCAGCAGAACAGTATATTCCCATAGACTCTGTTAGATGTGTGTTTGCCTTTATGTTGCTTCTGTAATGTGTTGTGATGGATCTGGCCTCGATTTCCCTCTTCTTCTCAGATGTCAATCTAAAGCATGTAGAGTGCGGAAGATAGCATCGTCTCTGTCTCTGTCTCTGTTCTCTTGTCTCTGCCTGCTCTCTCTCTCTCTCTCTCTCTCTCTCTCTCTCTCTCTCTCTCTCTCTCTCTCTCTCTCAGGAGAAATGTAATTCATCGCTTTAAGCAAATAAGAAGTTTAAAATCAAGCGTCTCATGAACAATAATTCAGTTAGGCACCAATGCAACATACATGAATAGAAAATCGAAAAGATCTGCTTGCAAGCTTGATTGCAGTTGATTTTGCAGATCTCCTGCTCTATGTTTGTGTTGTTTCATGTTTTGAGAGGTGGCCGTGTGTTCTCATTCAGGCAATCTGCTCTACACACCACCAAGACACATCCTCACACAGTTTTTCAAACCTCTGTCCCCATCGACCAATCGTACTGAGCCTTGAGCATTTAGTCCTTTTGGTCTGTGGACCGGGGACAATAGCATCAGATCAATCTGGAGAGCTGTTAACCCCTGCGCTAATCCCTACACAACAGCTGATTAATTGTGTGGTGTGTGTGTGGTGTGGGGTGTGCGTGGGGTGGGGGTTCAATCAGGGCGTGCTGTGTGCGTCATTGCCTGTGTTTCTCTGCTGTGATGCGTGTGGTTCGCGTGTGTTTGCGTGCTTGTGTTGAGAACAAAAAATCCCTCTTCCCATACAATAATAATCTCAGTGTAATAAAGAGTCCTAACGGTGGGCAGACAGAAAGATGGATCTGAACAGGCCTGGTTGTGGCTGGCTCTACCGCATTGTGAGGTTAGCGGTGTGTTTATGAGAGGTAACAGCTGTTCCAGAGCATCATAAACATGTTACACACACCACACACCACACGCACACACACACGATCAACACACCACACAACACACACACACACACACACACACACACACACACACACACACAACACACACACACACACACACACACACACACACACACACTAGAGATCTGACTAAACTGTTAGAGGATGAACAAATGGACTGTATAGTTCTCTCAGTCAGACTCTGTCTACTGTTCAAAACCACATTGCTATTATCTTCTTATATCATTTACCTCAGGATGGAGATTTAAAGTACAATACTTTACTGTAATCCGGACTGTATTGTGGATTTACCGTATTGTGGATTTACTGTAATATGGCTTTTTTGGATGTACTTTGTTCTATATGAGAGGTGGTGTTATGGTTGTTTTCAGGCTGTTCTGATCTGTATGTGGGTGACAGGATGAGTCGAGCCACGAGGTAGCAGTCACCAATCCCCTCTGTCTCTCACACATATGCGCGCACGAGCTACCTATTTGCTGACATAAAGGGAGACTGTGTGTCTGTAATAAAGCCGTAAGAAACATCATATAGAAGACACTGCCCCACATAACAGTTTGTGTGTGTGTGTCTCTGTGTGTGTGCTTGCCCTTGTAGCCTGATCACTAGAAATACACTTTGATTTCGGATGTTACGAAAGGTCCTGAGGAAGAGGATTTATGCCTTCCTCGGCACTCGCAAACTTGTTTTAAATGATTGCCCAGCATTGGGCGCAAACTCATGATGCTCGGAGCCCAAGCGTGCTGCTCAGACCAGTGCTCTACGGCAGTTCACAATGCTCTAGCAAGCCGTGAGAAGTCTGTGAGTACCGATGATACTTGACGTCAGTAGCGAGTCCTTCTTAATGATTCGGTTTGAAGCCTTCCCCAAACCGTAGCGCTAACCTTAACCACTCAGAAGGAATGCCTAAACCGTTATCCTTTGATTCGTTTCCGTTTTAACCCCGTAACCGCGCCGAATCAACCCTTGTAACCGCGTGGAATGAATGTGTCAAAAATAGACGTTCACCCGTAACACATCGAATTTCAAAGGGAAACTATGCGATGGTGTTGGCCCTGTGCCTGTTGTGCCTGTGCGTATGGTGGGCACAGTGGAATAACTCCGGTCTCTCCTATCCCCATGACTCTCTGGGTATCTGCAGCCCGCTCCTCTCCAGCATATGTCCAATTAGGTTTGAAAGGCAGAGAGGAGCTGCGGTCTCTGTGATTCGCCTCCGCAGGGGGGCCTGTCCAGACCTTCCGCTACCGTGCCTCTCCCGTCTGATCCACGGCCGCACCGCGCACAACACATGGCATTTATGGTTTACCAAAATTGTGGTGTAATTATTGTGTGGTGGTGGAGGCAGTTCCAGTGCCACTATTCCCCTCGCGCTGCGCTGATTCTGCTTGTGGTTATGGTCTGGTGTAGTACTGCTGGATCTGGTCATGAGAGGAGACACACACACACACACACACACAGGAGAAAAGACACACAGGCAGGAGACACATGGCTGAGAATACAAACACACTCATAGCAGACAGAAAGAACACACACACACACACGCGCATACACACAGGAAGGTGAATAGAAAGACATTGAGAACGTTCATTTCTGAAAGAACGCGAAACGGAGGGAGGGAGTGAGAAAGGGGGGAAGGAAAGAGAGGCAGGAAACACTTGATCCTATCATCCATTTAACTCACCTACCTGTCCTTCATCCTGCGGTGACATCAGAGGATGACGTCATAACATATTTCTGCAGTTTCTTCTCTCCGTTACATGACATCATTCTGTAATGTAAGGGTGAAATGAGAGGGAAGGAGAGAGGGATGGGGGGGAATGAGAAAATACTCCCTTTGTCAGTGTCACTTTGACATTCAATTTGAATAGTTGCATCTATGTCCATGTCATTGAATGTTTTATGACAATTCAGATATTTCATTCTACAGGTAATAGCTTATTCCTTCTGATCCGTGGGTTGGGATTATGTTTCCTTCAGCCGTTGCTTATGAAACCTTAAGGCCCACCGGGGTTTGTTATCTTCAAACTTAGCCTACAAAAACATTGTTGCTATCCATCTATCTAACTCCTCATACTGCGGACAATCTCTCCCATGTCTCTCCACATCTCTTCTGTCAGTCATGTCACTCCTCAGTGTCTTTGTGTTGATTTTGGCAGAGCCGTCTGCACACGCACACACTCACACACAAACACACACACTCACACACAAGTACACAGTCTTCGGCTTCCACCATCTGTCTCCTACTTCTCTCCCTGTGCCGAACACTCAGACTCTTCCTCTTGCCAAAGTCACTGAGTTTGTATTTTTTTCTCTGAGTTCTGGAAACCTTGTGAAGAGGGATGGCGTGCTGCCGACAGAGTGCTCATCTCTCCTCTCTCCTTGGGGAGGGAAGAAGCCAGGCCAGCTGTTATGAGAGTTTAGCAGTGATTCTTCCTCGTGACTCTCTCGTTGTCTCAGTAATCAACAGGACAGGACTCCCTGACTCTGACCTGTCTCAGCTCATATACACAGCTCTGTATCAGACGCAGGTGCTCGAGAGGAGAGGAGAGTGTACGTACTTGCGTGTTGGATAGGGGTGTGCGGCGGGAGGGGTGTGTGTGTGCGTGTGCGTGTGTGCACTCTCTTCTGTCCTTGTGTGTGTCCGTGTGTGTGTGTGTATATAGCTGCACATGTGTGTGTCTGTGTGTGAGCATTCTTCAGTTTCTTCCTTCTAATCTTGTTCGTGGCCAGACGACCTTACCTGATCTCACCACGCTGAGCTGTGATTGTGTCTAGAGGTTAAAAGTCACAGACTGGACCTGATACTCCCTCTGTGAGGAACAGACAATGCCCCCAGCTGTCCTACATTGACACAGATAGAACAGCCTTCTGCTTCTGTCTGCTCTGTTCCCCCTCGCTACCCAAGATCAATGTCTGACTACACCTGAACTGCACGCTCACATACCTCCCCCACCCCAGTCAGATACACACATCCATATGCTAAACTTATCTTTCTCTCTATCGCTCTCTCCTCCTCTCCTCTCCTCCTCCCCCTCCACCCGTCTCTCAGCAGGTCCAGGGGCAGCTGCCTCCGTTGATGATCCCAGTGTTCCCTCCAGACCAGAGGACTCTGGCTGTAGCTGCTGCCCAGCAAGGCTTCCTGCTGCCCCCCGGATTCAACTACAAACCAGGCTGCAGTAAGTAGTACTGGTCTCCTCAAACGGACTATTCTCTGAGGGTCTGGATTGGGACATGTCAGTGGGGTTGTTTTCTACGGAGACAGGGACCCCCTCTCTTTCTTTCTCTCTCTCTCTCTCTCTCTCTCTCGCTCTGTCTTTCTTTCTCTCTCTCTCTCTGTCTGTTGGCTCGTCCCTTCACTTGGCTCATCCTTTTGTCTCCATTTTCAATTTTCCAGAAAATATTTTTTTCAAAGCAACCAAAAAAGCCTCATCCTGTGGGACTTGTTATTGGCCGCGGCAGTCCGGCTGTGAGGCAATGTGTTGTTTACCGCGAGAAGCAACACGCGTGTGCCAGGAACGGCATTCCGAATACCGTAGGAACACGCCAGGGGGTAGAGTGACCTGCCCCAGGTTCCCTCACATTAACACGGGCCCCCGCCAGAACATGAGTCCAACACGCCGCACACACGCCTATCCAACAATCCTCGCGCTCGCCTCCCCCTACAGACAGACAGACTGGTCTCTCTAAGGTCCAGCTCMTCCCCCAGAAACTAACAGCTTCCTAAACAAGTCTCCTTCCAGTTTCAATTAATGCCATTATGTGCCAATCCTCGCCCACCACCCACCGCCCACTGCCCACTTAAAGACCCCCGCTGTCTTGGAGGAATATTACTGTCTTTTCTCTGCCTGAGCCAAGGAGAATGGTGTTGGCCTGAATGACAGATAGTGCTGCTGTCCTTCTGAAACATCGACACTTGTTGACTTATATATGGGTTATAGTACATACTGTACACCAGTGGTTCTCAATCCCGGTCCTGGGGTCCCAACGGGGTGCGCATTTTTTTTTTGCCCTAGCACTACACAGCTGATTCAAATCATCAAACCATCAACTCATCCTCAGGCTTTGATGATTTGAATCAGGTGTGTGGTGCGAGGGCAAAAACAAAAATGCGCACCCCGTTGGGAGAGGGCATAGACAAAGAGCGATTGCAGAAAGAGGGTGCAGACGGATGGAACAGAGACAGAGCGAGAGAAAAAGAAAAGGAGAGAACAGAAAGAGCACTGCGAGGATGACGTCGCCCCTCGCTGGCTTAATTACGTCCAGGGCGTCTTTATCTTCCCAAGGACCAGGATTGAGAACCACTGCTGTACACAGTAAACACCACACACTGTAGATAGAACACACACACACGAATACACAATTTGCCCAGTGACGCCAGAGGGAGAGGATCACGCTCTGCTAGATACATATAGGGCTATGCTGTACTACAAAATATTATTTGCGTCCGTTTTCTCTGCCGCTGAGCCACGACTGGATGGAGAATGGTGGGATGATAGCTCGCCTTTTCCTGCATGTCTGCTTAGTAAGGTGAACGATCACCACATAGTGGTGACTGTATCCCTATACCTTGGAGACGAGATCGGCAGCATGTGTTGATACATATTAATTCAGTATTGAGAGTCTTTAAATGATAAAAGTACAATAAACTGTACAGAGTCAGCTAGTCGGATTACGTGCTCAAGTCCCGTGGACTATCTTACAGCAGGCGTGCGAGGTGTGCGTTCAAGACAAAGGGGTAGCATGCATAGTTTAGTTCTTTTGCCCTAGCAGCAATAGGACAACATATTTATCAGCAGCAACAGGACCGATGATCCATCAATAAATCATCAAAATCCATCTGTTCAGAGAAACACTCAGAACGTATGCTTGCAATATTCCGCAGTTCTTGCCACAAGGCCCTGTGCTTCGCCTCCTCCAGTGAGAGCGTCTTTCTCTGCTCCCGCCATGGTATAAGCACATTAGTCGACGACGCTCGTTCTCCTTCCCTGGGTTCGATAGTTTCTAGGCTTGCAATCAAGAATTTCTCGTGACCGAAATGGCGTTTGTTCTCAGAATTGTCTTGTAAGATGAGGAAGAGAAATAGTCGTGTTTATGAGGTCAAAACACGGGCTGTTTTTTAATGGCATTTTGTTTGTAAAGGGAGGGTTTGGGTTTGGGGAGAGGGCGCCACTATGGTTTGCGAGAGGACCGTTCCGTCCTTCTGTTGGTGGGTTGGGCCGCCGGCCACGGAAGCGGAAACAAAGGGTTGGTATTTATGCTGCACATGGCATGGCAGCGTGTCTCACTACCGCATGCAAGGCCATGCTGTCCGCATTAGAGCAACTCCTCCTGCTGATGCTCTAATAAAGACATTTCAATCCTGCTTCTTCGAGAAGGACAACGACAGGCACACACATCAGCAGCATACACCATCACACAGTGGGCCAACACACACACAACACACACCACAGCACACAGCACTACACACACACCACAGCCACACACACAGACAACAACACACCACACACCACACACACAGCACCACACACACACACCACCACACACATCATGTCACACACAGACACAGCCGTTGTTTTCGTTGAGAATCTTTAAATTATAATATTTAATACGGCTCTGTGTCTTTCAAATATCTGACACGCGACGCTACGCACCCACCCAGGGATGCTCACGCACGAAACCCTCGCTGAGTGTCGTGTCTACCTAGGTCCTCTGTTAAGGCTGTGGCTCTGAGACTGGTTGCAGGCTGAAAACTGAGAACAGGTCACAGTAGGTCAAGGACTGCTGATGAAATAAAGGTCTGCGCTGGTCCATGTTCTGTCAATTACCCCCACCTGACTCTGGAGGTCGGTGTGATAGACTCGAGTATCTTGCACACTCAGGCATGAGCTGCTGGTGGCGAGGCCTGCGCCAAAACAAACAACTGACGCAGCCCTGTCTGACGGCGCGGCGCTGGGCGAGAGGCGTGGCATACTCGCAACAGAGCGCGGCGAGTATGTGTGCATGAAGTTATGTTAGGTAGATGGTTAGGTGTTGGGGACAGGGATGGTTGATCAGCGGAGGTATACTTTGCAGAGCTAGATGGGCAGTGTCAGACAGGAGAAGCAAGACTGAGTAAAGAGAACGCAGGGAGCACGGATTGCAAGAATGGGCCAGCCTGAGAGCGACAGTGGAGTACCTAGCTTTACACAAGGCTCCACGCAGCAGAAACAGACACGACAGCACACACACACTTCTCGCGTGGCTGTAATTACGTGCAGGGCGTGCTTATCGCTTCCGCTCCGAAACAAGCGGGACCAGCAGCGATCCGATTGAGAAGGCGCACTGCCATGTACACAGTAAAACTCACGGACAGCCCTAAGTAAAAGATAGAGACACAAACAGCGCAACGAACTAGCATCAGGTCAACTCAACAATTACTCGGCGCAAGTGACAGGTGTCGACGGCACGCCCTCCGGGGTCGGAGCACAGATGGGGGGAGGAGGAGCGGTGTGTACAGCCTACACATAACACAACACAATCGACGTGCGAGGGGGTGACGAAATCCTTATCCTTAGTTCTGGCGTCATCGCACACGGTCACATCTTCCACTACATGCTCTACGCCTCACCTTCAGGCGACTCAGCCTCCTCGCCTCCGTCAGCCTCCGTCAGGCTGCTCTGCGCTTCTCGCTCATCGCGGAGGGGGGGCTGCGGGAGTTTCTCCGGCGTCTCGTCTGCTCCTCTCTCTCTTCTCTCTTCTCTCTCGTCTTCTCTCGCTCTCACGTCGCTCGTCTCTCTCTCTCTCTCTGCTCTCTCTCTCTCGTCTCTCTCTTCTCTCTCTCTCTCTCTCTTCTCTCTCTCTCTCTCTCTCTCTGCTGTCTCTGTCTCTGGCTCTCTGTCCTTCTGTCTGTCTGTCTGTCTGTGCTGTCTGTCTGTCTGGTCTTCGCGTGTGCTG
>NW_019942673.1:282332-283607 GCF_002910315.2 Salvelinus sp. IW2-2015 | reverse complement strand
GCAGTGGTGGCCTCTACCTCTTGTCCCTATCCATCCATCCATCCATCCATCCTCCATCATTCATCCATCCTCTTCTCTTCTCTTCTCTCTCTCTCTCTCTCTCTCTCTCTCTCTCTCTCTCTCTCTCTCTCTCGTTCTCTCTCTCCTCTTCTCTTCGTCGCTCTCTCTCTCTCTCTTTCATATCTGTCTGTCTGTCTGTCTGTCTGTCTGTCTGTCTGTCTCTCTCTCTCTCTCTCTCTCTCTCGCTCTCTCGCTCTCTTGCTCTCTCGCTCTCTCGCTCTCTCGCTCTCTCTCTCTATCTCCATCCCTCCATCTCCCTCAGTGAGAACTCAGTCCCGCCCAGTAGTCTAGGGAGATGCGTCTCTCCGGCCAAGAGCAACATATTTGCTTTCTTTATTTCTCTCTTTTGTTACAGCCGTGTCCCCATGAGGAGCATGAATATCTGCTTCTCCGTTGTTTGTTTGAGGAGCAGGAGGCAAAAAACGGGTGTGTTCCAAATGGCACCCTATTCCCTGCATAGCGCACTACTTTTGACCAGCGTCGCGTCGGTCGTGCACAATGTAGGGAATGCTGGGATGCTGCCTGTCTCCCAGAATACACATCCACTGAAATAAGGATCCCTCTAAAAACAAAAATGTTACTTGAACCCTGGCATTTTTTATGTCCCAGAGTTGTATGGGAAAAATGTTGAATGCTGAAGTCTGGATTACTGCTTATTGAGACGAGGTCCTGGGTCAGGACTGATTGTTACAAGGCTGGGCACACACACACACACACACACACACACACACTAGTGCCATGGCCGGAGCGGAGAGACCCAGTGTATTGTCCTGATATAGCATTGTGACGAAGTCACTCTGGGACCCAGTCAGATATGCAGGGTCATACCCTGAGAACATTGTGATATATTAGCGTCACTGTTTATATCTGACTGCCTAGTGGCAGTAATATTCCACCGCCATGGCATTCATTTTAATAGATACGCCCTTTAATGAAATAAATACATCCATTTATCATAACACAAGTATCTTTCACTCTCTGATGTTCTGTTTTACACAAATAACACACACTATAATACAACTGTTTAGGAGGAATAAGAACACCGGTGGCTTGTTGAACCCTGTCAACCTTTGGTCCTCATGTCCTGTCAACCTTTGGTCCTATCCCTCCTCCCTCCTACCTTTCCCTCCATCCCTCCTCCCCTCTGTCTTCTCCCTCTATCCCTCCTCCCTCCTACCTTTCCCTCCATCCCTCCTCCCCCCGTCTCCTCCCTCC
>NW_019942673.1:269954-282307 GCF_002910315.2 Salvelinus sp. IW2-2015 | reverse complement strand
GCCTCCATCCCCTCCTCCCTCCTCTACTCTTTCCTCCACTCATCCCTACCTCCCCTGTCTTCTCCCTCTCTGCCCTCCTAGTTGTGACAACTGTACTAAGTAATCTCCCTTCCCGCTCCCTTTCCCCCCGTCTCTCCCTCCCATCCCTCGGCCCCGCTCTATCTTTCTCCCTCGCATCCTTTCCTTTCTGCCCCCAGCCCTGACCTTAATCCTCCATTGTAATTTACACAGGCCTAAGCTATTGCAGCTGGGTGAGCTAATAACCCTGCTCCAATTATCTTTTTTATTTCTTATTCTCTCATGACCCTGACTTCATCAGGCCTTCACTTACTGCCGAGCAGTGCCTACTAAGATAGAAGGGAGGTGATGAGCAGAGGAAGAGAAGAGAGAAATCAGAGGAGAAGAGAGACAGAAAGAGCAGAGAGCAGACGTGAGCGAGAGAGAGAGAGAGAGAAGAGAGAGAGAGAGAGATGGACATCACTGAGAGAGAGAGTGAGAGAGAGAGAGAGAGAAGAGGAGAGAAGACTGGCTTAATTACGTCCAGGGCGTCTTTATCTTTGAACACCTTCAGAGTCTTTGTCAGGAGGTATTAGAGAGAGGCCACACAATCAGCCTTTCATTTGGACGCACCAGACACAGGACAAAGGAGGCCTTTAGAACGGACCGGAGAAAGGGAGGCAGCTCAGACGGAGAGATGGAGGTGTAGAGGGAGGGATGGAGGGGGAGGGAAGGAGGGAGGGGAGGCAGATGGAGGGATAGAATGGAGAACGAGGGGAGAGAAGAGTAAAGGGTCTATCTGGGCTGCAGGTAGAGGGGGAGAGAGAGAGATGGGATGGGGGATCATTTGGCCTAAATAGAGCACAGGGACGAAGTGAAAGGAGAGAGGTCTCACACGGGAGTGTCAAAGCTGTCTCGGTGTAGAAAGAGAAAAGGAGGTAGAGGGGATGTGGGGCCATGTTATGGAGAAAGGGCTGTGTTAGTGCATATAGAGGAGTGTGAAGGTGTTGAGAGTGTGAGGACAGAAGAGAGAGAGAAAGAGAGAGAGAGAGGGGAAAGGAAGAGAGAGAGCCACAGACTGTTGTCCAACACATAAATGGTAGGGAGGCACTGAACAGGAAAAGGAAGGAGGAAGTGAAGGAAGAGAGGAAGGAGAGCTAGCTGATGTGTATTTTTTCTTTTCCTCTGTCCAGGTGACCCTTACCCTCTCCAGCTGGTCCCTACTACCATGGCAGCAGCTGCTGCCGCGGCMACCCCAGGCCTCGGTCAACTACAGCTCCAGGTGAGACCAGCACCATGCTRATGATTTTATTTCCATTCAAATGTTCACCAATATTTAGATTTCCTCCAAATGCCTCCCATTGCCTTAATACATAGAGTAAACCTTTTCTATTGTGACATTGCAATGTGTTGTTGTGTTTTAGGTCCAAGGATATCGCCCTAACTCAACGGTTCTCAAACCTCTCCTCGGAGACCCTCAGACATTTCACAGTGTTGTATCCGTGAACTAGCTCACCTGATTCACCTAGTGAAGGACTTGGTCATTAGTTGACAAGTTCAGTCAGGTGTGCTCTGGAATAGTTGAAATACACGGAACGACTGGGGGTCTCCGAGGAGAGGTTTGAGAACCGCTGCTAACTGACTAAGCTGGTGGTTCTGTTTTCTGTTTGATGACAGTGTTAGGTTACCATAGTGATGCTCTTTTGTTCTGGAGGAGAGACCTTGAGCAGAGAATAGAATCACTAAAGTGCTACTTATTGTTCACTCTCATAAGACTGGAGCCATAGAAACCCTATACTTTCGTTAACAAGACCAATAATACAGGCAGATTTGCCATATTTCTCTGCGCTGTATATTTTATATGTTGATATCTGCTAGTGTATGTTGATCCGGTCTAGGCTGGAGGGTTGAGGGGATCGACAATGACTATATCAGTTGAGTAGATCCACTTACAAACCAGCTTTGCGTGGCTTACAGGTTTAGACCACTACACCAGCCAACACATTCCACTCCACACCACATACCATATTTCCTCTTATTCTCTCTCCTCTATCTTCCCCTTACGTTTTTATCTGAGAGTTAGACCAAAAACTATTTATTTCTCAATCTTTCCCTCTCCCTCTGCCTATTTCTCCCTCGTTATCTGATAGTAGTCCATTGTTCCTCCATCTGATATCATGGAAAAAAAAGAGCTAATCCCATGAATCTTGTTCGTCACTCTGAGAGGATGGAGGGATGAGCCCATCTTTAGCACTCGCTGTCTCCCTCTGTCTCTCTCCTTCCCTCTCTCCGCTCTGCATATTTACAATAAGTGGGCTATCAGTTAATCCTGACCCCGGAACAGATCTTAGTATGAGTCCAAAATGGCACCCTATTCCCTACATAGTGAACTACTTTGGTCTAAAGTGGTGCATTATATATGGAATGCCGTGCCATTTAGAACGCAGGCTAAATATGCAGCGCGGAGATCTTAGCCACAGATCCGCGACTGCCTCAGGACCCCTTCTCTCAGGGGTTAAGAGCCTGGGCGGGCGTCCTCTCTGCTGCCTGTCTGAAATACATTAACCCCAGAAGATCAGTGGACACAAAGCACACTCAGACCCAGGTTGCCCCGCAACGCATTATCACTGTAAAGGCAGGGGAGGTGACACACACACACACACACTGCTGAACACTCACACTCAATTAGTGAAACACAGCTGCCACAAGCAAGCTACGTATTTGCATGCCTATTACCAGAAGAGGACAGCTTTCTTGCTTAACCTGAGCTCACACACACGCGCGCACACACCAGGCTGGGGTATATAGGTTAAGCTTTGCCTGTTAAATACATTTGCACCTGTCTGACTTACACATCAGATTCAGTGTTGATATCGAACTGTGTGTGTGTGTGTGTGTGTGTGCGTGCGCGTGCGCGTGCGCGTGTGCGTGCGTGCATGTAAGTGTACGTGTGTGCGTGTGTGTGTGTGCGTGCGTGCGCTGTAAGTGTGTGTGCGCGTGTGTGTGCGTGCGTGCATGTAAGTGTGTGTGTGTGTTTGGGAGGGGGAGTTATATCTAGTCCCTGCATGTCCTCAGTGATTTTATCTCAGTGAGATCTTGGTTCCATATGTTCCGTTGTGTTCAGATTGAGAAAATCTCCCCGATTTGAAGGGCTTTGTCGCAAGTCAATTGGATTTAAACAGAACAACAACATTAAAAAAACGACATCTATCAACATCGCTTGCTGGTGCTAGCAGCCTTCTTTAAATCCCCTCAGAAAGAGAAAAAAACAGATTAAGTCTGTTACAAAGAAATGATTTAGTGAGGCTAACCCAAACACAAATGTCTGTATGTGGTATATTTCCTCTTGGAGTGTGTGTTGTGGTGTTTTACAAGCCGCTGTGTGTGTGTGTGTGTGTGTGTGTGTGTGTGCGTGCGTGCGTGCGTGCGTGCGTGCGTGCGTGCGTGTGTGTTTTACATGCGGTTGGCTGCTGAGCTCTGAGACCAACATAACAATTACCTGCCCCAGTGTCACAACCACTAGAGATGAGGGAACGACAACGTGGCCGCCAAAACAATTCACTGGGGCTAGTGGAGGGGAGATACACACACACACAAAAGAAAACAGAGAGAGAATGGATGGGAAGAGGAGAGAAGAGGAAGGGCTCATCAGCTGGATTTACAGGAGAGAGTCCTTTCTCTAGTTCTAATGCTGACTGTCAGATGAAGGTATCTGGAAAGTGGAAACATCTCTGGTCATTCTCTGTTTTGAGCGTGGGGTCAGTGCTCTAATATTGGTGACAATTCTCTGTTGTATGTATATAGCCAGATGAGACACGTGTAGTGGAAAGTAAGATAACAGCCGTTGTGGTTATGGCTTCTGTCACTGGAGTCATTGTCATTCTAAATTCTAAAGCCAACTGTTTTGGCTTCTGGGGAATCGTCACTTTAAAGTCAGTGGCATTGTGTGTGTGTGTGTGTGTGTGTGTGTGTGTGTGTGTGTGTGTGTGTGTGTGTGTGTGTGTGTGTGTGGTGTGTGTGTGTGGTGTGTGTGATGTGGTGTGTGTGTGTGTGTGTGTGGGTGTGTGTGTGTGTGCGCGCATGCACGTGCAAGTGTATGTTTGTTCAGCGGCAACCTGAGTAGCCGTGTGTCCCTGTACTCCTCCCCCAGGGTAAAGCACTTACGCGGTGCGCCTCAGTCCAAACAATGTCTACAGCAAGACAGCCAGCCAAGCCAGCAGCCAGCCAGCCAGCCAGCCAGCAGCCAGTCAGTCAGTCAGTCAGCCAGCCCTCTACCTTCCGCAAGAGCCTCTAAATGAACAGAGACGTGAACAAGAGAGATCTCTAAATATACATGAAGGCACATCCTACTCCTCTCCTCCTATCAGAGAGAGAGAGAGAGAGAGATAATGGGCGTCAGCCAGTCGGTAACTAAAGGCTGATAGAGTGAGAGAATGCGGGATGAAAATAGGAGAAAAGTGAGTTGTGACAGACTGGTGGTGGCACAAGCATGAGTGAAGTGGAACCAGTGAGAGGTTCGCATTTCATGGTGACCTGGTGGGAGTTGCGTGTCCATCCACTGTCCTGCTGTCTGTGCCTGTCGCCATTAAGGCTTCCCTTCCCCTGCACGGCCCACCAGTTGCTCCCTCCCTGACACTCATATAATATGCGTAATGAGACGGAAGGAGGCGTGTCAGAGTCAGAGGCCACGGACGCCTGCCTGCGTTAGACAGGGGGCAGTGAGGGGTCAGGGGCGTGTAAGAGGCATGTGTTATGTGGTGTGAAGTGTGTGTGCGGGAGGGAAGACGTGTCGCGGAGGGGAATCGGATAGACATATGCGGGGTGGTCACGAGCGCTGGGGTCAGCAAGGATGTTAATCAACAACATGGCCTCTCTTCCTGTCTGAGATTCTCCAAACTCAACAGGGAGTGGAGGGGGGGAGGAGAGATGGACAGAGCGAAGGAGTAAAAAGAGGAAAGAAGGACGTCACTGTGGGGCCCCTGCGGGTCTGCTGAGGGGCCCCTGGGGTCTGTGAGGGGCCCTGGGGGTCTGCTGAGGGGCTTTTCAACTGCGTCTTCAACACAGATATTCATGGAGGTAAGACTCCGCTTGGATGGACACAGACCCACAGACCCCCATAGCCTATGGTCAGGGAGTGTTGGTTCACAACTACACATCGCAACGGCCACAGGCTGACTGCCTCACACCTCACTACAGAGCTGAGCGGGGCCAGAGAAGATGTTCCAGAAAGTTGCGTAAGTGGTTGAGACTTCAGAGAAGTTGTTTGGTAAGTTTCATCAGGAGAAGATTAGTACAGCAGGTTGACTGGTTTTTGACAGCCTGCAGCTTTTGGACGCAACAAAAGAGCCTCGACCGAGGCAGGACACACACCATGCGTGAATGAAAGAAACTCCAAAACACTCACACACAACTTCAGCTCTGTAGTCGTACCTTGGGTTTGGGCGGAGGGGTGCTGCGGCCTCTTCTTTGGTGTGTTTGGTGGTAGAGTGGGTTTCAGGTTGGTCTGGGACATACTGTGTGTTTTTGGCCCTGGAGACACCTGCAATCGCTGCAGCTGAAGCTGCATACGCTGCTATAGAGAGAGACACGGGAGGGTCAGGGAGGGGGGAGGGGGGGGGCGGATAGAGGGGGAGAGCAGAAACAAGAAGGGACACATGATAATGAATTCCTGAGCACACAACAAACAGAAGATGCCCGCTAAACGCCCTGGGTGGCTGATGGCTGTTTGTGTGAACAGAAAGAGAGAGAGGGAGCTGTCACTTCCTCTGCACATGGCCGTGGGAACACACTAACAGCCTCCATCCCCGAGTGAGAGATGTCCCTTCAGCTGCATCGTGGGAAGGAACACTCAGATCCTACGAGGGTCAGCTGAGAGAGAGAGAGCAGAGAGAGAGAGAGACGAGTAGAGAGGAGAAGAGAGAGAGCGACAGAGAGAGAGAGAGAGAGAGAGAAGAGAGAGAGAGAGAGAGAGAGAGGAGAGAGAGAGAGATGGAGAGAGAGCGAGAGAGAGAGAGAGAAAGTTGGGAATGTGTTTCGCAGACGTAAAACAAAACTCTGCTTCTCTGCTACTGGTGTGTGCTTGCACTGCTGCGGGTGTGTTGCACCAGTAGCACAGAGCTGCGTTTTGTCCAGTCTGGCAAACACATTACACTTTCCTCTCTTCTCTCTATCTCTCTCTCAGCGTGACCTGTAGGATTCTGAATGAACACATTCCAACTTTCTCTCTCAACGTGAACCAGTAGGATTCTGAATGAAACCATTCCCACTTTCTCTCTCAGCGTGACCAGTAGGATTCTGAATGATACACTTCCCAACTTTCTTTCTCAGCGTGACCAGTAGGATTCTGAATGAACATTCCAAACTTTCTCTCAGCGTGACGCCAGTAGGCATTCTGGAATGAACACATTCCCAACTGTTCAGCATCTTTCTCTCATCCACTAATCTCTGTCAAGAAATCATTTTTTAGCCTTCTCTCTCTCTCTCCTCTCTCTATCTCTTCTCTCTCTCTCGTCTCTCATCTCTCTCTTCTCCTCTCTCTCTCTCTCTCTCGCTCTCTCTCTCTCTCTCTCTCTCTCTCTTCCTCTTTCTCTTCTCTCTCTTCTCCCCTTTCTCTCCTCTATCTAGTCCTTCTCCCTCTTCTCCTTCTCTTCTCTCTTTCTTCGTCTCTTCAATTTCAGGGGCTTTATTGGCATGGAACATATGTAAACATTGCCAAAGCAAAGTGAAATAGATAATTACAAAGTGAAATAACAATAAAAGATGAACAGCAAACATTACACTCATAATATTCAAAGGAAATAAAGACTCTTCGCACACAAATGCTCAGACTGGCATGAAGACAGGTGCTTCTGCTTAGAAGGGAACAAGTAAATGGCTGAAATATCTTGACAGTAATATCTACTCGAGGGGATCGGAGGTTCATTTTAGAAATAAGTTGTAAATGATTATAATCCAGAATAGATACAGTCTCTTGGATATTTACACAGTCTAATCGTAGACAAGTATTTCATACTCTCGAGCAAATATTTCCACAGCAACAGACACACCATAATAAACTTGGTAAGAACGAGCTGCAATATTCATCACAAGCCTCTTCTCCTCCAGCTATTTCTGCTCGCCCACAACAACGTCTCGCTCATTCCTTCATGTTTTCTTCACAACGAATTTCTCACCAAATGCGTTTTTTGGTTCCTATTGGTCCTTTAATGAATGAGGAAGAGAATACCTGTTTATGAGTCCAAAACAGCTGTTTTTTTTTAATGGTATTTCTGTGTAAAGGGAGGGTTTGGTTTGGGAGCGGCCACTATGTTGTAGAGGAACTTCCGTCCTTCTGTGGGTGGTTGGCCGCCGGCCACGGAAGGGAAACAAAGACTTGGTTTATGCAAATGGCATGGCAGCTTCACTACCATCAAGCCTACTGCTTCCATTAGACACCTCCTCCTGCTATCTCTAATAAAGACATTTCAATCCTTTCCTGAGGAAACAACAGTCAAGCCCACACACTAAGCACTTGTTTCTTGAGAATGCTGAAATGAATATAGTAATTACGTCTTTCAAAATTATCTGACAAGCACGATGCACAGGGATGCTCATTCAAAACCCTCTCTTCGTGTCTTTTCTACTCTGGGCTGTGGCTCTGAGACTGGTTGCACTGAACACTGAAGACACAGTACAGTAGGTCAGGACTGGCTGATGAAATAAAGGTCTTGCTGGTCTTTTCTGTTCAAATTACCCCCACATGACTCCTGAGGTGGGTGAACCCCTCCTCTAGACCCTCCAGCACCCCCCACCAGCTCTGACCCGCTGGGAGGCAGTGGACCGCGGGGAGTGTGTGTCGTGTTTGTGTGTTGGGACCGGTGGTTCAGCATCTATATTTGCAGTGTGAATTTGAGTTCCATTCAGGGCCAGCTCCCCATCAGGCCTGTTCAATGGGCCAGCGAGCAGAGTGACAGTTCACTTTACACACACACAGACACACACACACAACTACCAGAGACGCCCAGAGCATCCCCCATCGCCAAAACGAGCACGCATGTCATCAAACAGGAAGTGAAGCTGCGAGCCCGGGTGACCAGAAGGGGGGAGGAGGAGGGGGTAGACAGACCCACACCAACACAATGAGTCGAGAGGGGGAAATCCTATTTAGTGTGAGACGGAATTTAACATGTCAGCCACTCGCCAGCGCACTAGGAGGTGGTGCGGGAGGGGCGGAGGGGGAGGTTAGTAAGGGATTTGTTAAGGAGTGTTCCGTCTCCCCCTGTCTGTCGTCTCAACCCTGGAGCTGTGTTTCGTTTGAACTCTCTAAACCGCTTCTTTCTTCTTACCCTCTTACCCTAATCCCTTCCTGTGAGTCTAACTCCCACCACTAGAAGAATCTGTGGGGGTTCTATGTGTGTGTTTGTGTGTAGCCTTGTGTGTGTGTGTGTGTTGTTTGCGGTGTGGTGGTGTGGTGTGTGTGTGTGTGTGTGTGTGTGTGTGTGTGTGTGTGTGTGTGTGTGTGTGGCCTGTGTGTGGTGTGTGTGTGTTGTGTGTGTGTGTTTGTGTGTGTGTTGTGTGGTGTGTGTGTGTGTGGTGTGTGTGTGTGTGTGTGTGTGGGTGTGTGTGTGTGTAAGTTGTGTGGTGGCACATCATTGTGTGTGTATGTTTGTGCTGTCAAAGACGTGTTTGTGCGTGTGGCATGTGCGTGTGTGTGTCTGTGTGTGTGGGTGCGGTGTGTGTGTGGTGCAGCAGTGGACAAGTAAGCTCAAGTACAAATGTGTGTGAAGAATGTGGAAAAAACAAAACAATGGCGTGTTTAACATGAAAAACAGGTGTGGCTACGCCTGAAGAAGATAATGGTGGTGTGTATTCCTATAAGTGTGTGTCTGTTTGTGTGTGTGTGTGTGTGTGGTCTGTGTCAGTGGTAACCCTCACACCCGACACGCTAAGCCCTTTGTTTCCCCCTTCCGCTGTGGTTAGCCACGTTGAACAGATCTGTGAATTCTTTGTGTGCCTGTAACAGACATCTTCTCCCGTCAATAATCTCCAGCTTTTACTCAGATGATGCTTTCCTCCTCCCTCTGCTCTTTGTTTGTGTGAATAGATGAGGGTTAGTCCAGGCCACCGCTTTGTTTTAATTTCTGGTCAGATATGGCCATTGTGCAACATACCAATTATTATATTACTCTGTTTTAATTTCCCTTAGAGCTAACTGTCGCTCGTGCCTGGTGTGATGGTTGTATGTTGAGTGGAAGAGACAGAGAGAGAGAGAGAGAGAGTTGGAGAGAGGAGACAGAGAGGAGAGAGAGAGGAGAGAGGAGAGGGTGAGGGAGAGAGAGAAGAGACAGAGAGTGGAAGAGAGAAAGGGAGAGAGCGAGAGAGAGATAGAGAGAGAGAGAGAGTGGGAGAGATAGAGAGAGAGAGATGGAGAGAGAGAGAGAAGGAGAGGTGGGAGGGGGAGCAAGAGAGAGAGAGAGGGAGAGGAGAGAGAGAGGAGAGAGAGAGAGAGAGGAGAGAGGAGACAGAGAGAAGAGAGAGAGAGGGAGAGCAGATGGACAGAGAAGAGAGAGAAGGGATAGGAGAGGAGGGAGAGAATGAAGAGGAGCAGGAAGATGAGAGGAGAGAGAGGAAGAGAGAGGAGACGAGAGAGGAGAGAGAGAGAGAAGAGAGGCCAGAGAGAGCAGAGGGAGAGCGAGAGAAAGGGGGGGGATGAGCAGTCAGGAGTGAACTTTAAAACCTTTAATCTATCATTCTTTCCATCTAACTTCTGTCAGTCTAGTCAGGCTTATTGTGGTGAGTAGTGAAGCATCTGAGGAAAAGCGAGGTTGGTAATTGTGATCAAATAAGATTGCAAGGAAAAAATAGAAGAATCTTTGAAATCTGTATGGATTTACTACTTTTATCCTTCACTTCATGAGACGGAGATTGCAGGTTGGGACAAGCGTGTGTGTTTTGTGTGTGTGCTGTCGTTGCGAACGTCCTCCGCACAACACGGGGATCAACTTTAACTAACCTATATGAGGACCTTCCTTCTCTCCTATCTGTGGCTGGTATGATCAGTAAAACATTTCCCACGACATCAAAGACTTCAGTCTCTATACAGAGATATCAGCACTGAAATAATGTTTCCAACGCTATACTGTCTGTAGCCACCTTGTCAGCATTGCTTACAGTGTCAATGCATGCAGCTCCTGATAACCACATGTCTCTATCCCTCTCCTCGTTTCTCCCGCCTCCTCTGCTCTCGCTCTCCTCCCTGTACACTGTGTCATCCCTCCTCGCAATCTTCCCTCTCATCCCGGTTACGCTGCAGTAATCGTATGTTCAACCTGCCCGCATTACCTGCGTTGACCTCTTCACACCTCTCCGCCACTGCTGTTCACTACATTCCTCGTCCTCTGCCTCATCCCACTTCATCCTCCACTCTCTTCCATACTATTCTAGGCACTGCTGTTACGTTAGTCCTCTCCTTATCCTCCTCTCCTCATTCCTTTCTCATTTCCCTCCACTCCCTTCATTCCTCACCCCTCTAAGTACCGGTCGTCTCACTACCTTGATTTCCTTAATTCAAATCCCTCATTCTCCCTACTTATCAATACCTCTCTATCTCTCTCTCTCTCTCTTCTCTCTCCCTAACTACTCTGCCCCTGCCACTATAGTGTGTGTTAGAATGAGACTACAAGCAGTAGTTATTGTATAGGATTCCGTTCACAGTGAGTCTTTGTCCCCAAGTCTTATCTCTGTCAGACTATGAGAGACATGGGGAGGCCAGGGACGTATAGGGGTCATGACCTGGACTAAATAGTTCCCACTAGATCTCTACTGCCTCCTCTCCTCACAGCTTGCAAGAAGTGGCCCAGCGCAGGTGTGGTGTGTGACTTGAAAATGATAAATGAGTAATAGTGAGAGCCATTATGCGCAGTGTGCTTTTTCGTGCGCGGTGTCTTTACGGCTATTATGCCTTTGTAGTTTTTCATTGTGTGGTGTGTGTGTGTCAGTGTGTGGTTGTGTGTGTGTCTTTAACGTTGGTTGTGTGGTGTTGTGTGTGTGTTCTATTTTACTGTGTGGTTGTGTGTGTGTGTGGTTGTGTTGTGTGTGTGGGTTGTGTATGTGTGTTACTGTGTGGTGTGTGTGTGTGTGTGTTTTACTGTGTGGTTGTGTGGTGTTGTGTTTTAACTGTGTGGTTTGTGTGTGTGGTGTGTGTTGGTTTTAATCTGGTGTGGGTTTTGGTGTGTGTTTTACTGTGTGGTTGTGTGTGTTTTAAACTTGTGTTGGTTGTGTGGTGTGTGTGGTGTGTGTTTTCTGTGTGGTTGTGGTGTGTGGTGTTTTACTGTGTGGGTTGTTGTGTGGTTGTGGTGTGTGATGTGTGTTGTGTGTGTGTGGGGTGTGTGTGTGTGTGTGTGTGTGTGTGTGTGTTGTGTGTGTGTTTTAAATTGTGTGGTTATGTGTTTGTGTTTTAAACATGTGTGGTTGTGTGTGTGTGTTTACCCTGGTGTAGGTTGTTGTGTTTGTGTGTGTGTTTTAAACTCTGTGTGGTTGTGTGTGTTGTGTTTTACTGTTGTGTTGTGTGTGTGGTGTGTGTGTTTTAACGGTGTGGTTGGTGTGTGTGTGTGTTTCCTGTGTGGTCCGTGTGGTGTGTGTGTGTTTTACTGTGTGGTTGTGTGTGTGTGGTGTTTTACTGTGTGGTTGTGTGTGTGTGTGTGTGTGTGTGTGTTTTACTGGTGGTTGTGTGGTGTGATCGTGTTTCACTGTGTGGGTGTGTGTGTGTGTGTGTTTTACTGTGTGGTTGTGTGTGTGGTGTGTTGTGTTGGTGTGTTTTTACTCAGTGTGTGTGTGTGTGTGGTATTTTACTGTGTGGTTGTGTGTGTGTGTTTTACTGTGTGGTTGTGTGTGTGTGTTTACTGTGTGGTTGTGTGTGTGTATTTTTAACTGTGTGGTTGTGTGTGTGTGTGTGTGTGTGTGTGTGTTGTGTGTTGTGTGTGTGTGTGTGTGTGTGTGTGGTGTGGTTGTGTGTGTGTGTGTGTGTGTGGTGGTGTATTTTCTGTGTGGTTGTGTGTGTGTCTTTTACTGTGTGGTTGTGTGGTGTGGTTGTGTGTGTGTGTTACTGTGTGGTTGTGTGTGTGTCTGTGTGTGTGTGTGGTGTGGTTGTGTATGTGTGGGGTTTACTGTGTGGTTGTTGTGTGTGTGTGTGTGTGTTTTACTGTGTGGTTTGTTGTGTTGTTTTACAGTGTGTTGTGTGTGTGTGTTGTGTGGGTTTTAACTTGTGTATGTGTGTTGGTGGTGTGTGTGGTTTACTGTGTGGTTGTGTGTGTGTGTGGTTGTGTTTTAAACTTGTGTGGTTGTGTGTGTGTGTGTGTGTTTACTTTGTGGGTTGTGTG
>NW_019942673.1:259720-269929 GCF_002910315.2 Salvelinus sp. IW2-2015 | reverse complement strand
CACACACACACACACACAACAACACACACCACAACAGCACACACACCCACACAACCACACACCACACACACACACACACCACCACACACACACACACACACACACATCACAGCCAACCCACGCGGCTTGTAAACACACAACACACCTTCTTTTCACAGAGGAAATATACCACATTACAGCATTTGCGTTTTGGGTTAGATCATAACATCATTTCTTTGGGTAAAGACTTAAATCTGTTTTTTTTCTCTTTTGGGGGCATTTAAAGAAGCGCCTAGCTAGCACCAAGCAACTGATGTTTGATTCAGATTGTCGTTTCTTGTTAATGTTGCTTGTTCTGTTTAAAATGCAATTGACTCGCGACAAAGCCCTTCAAATCGGGGAGATTTTCTCAATCTGAACACACGGAACATTGAGCCAAGATCATCCTAGTCTATGAAACATCCTCGAAGACATGCATAGGCGACAGATATAATAACTCCCCGCTCCAACACACAACACACACAACACACTAACCACACCACCCACCACTGCCCCACACGCGCACACACACTCTACAGCACACCACCACACACACACAACCCACACACTACACTTACATGCACACACACAGACAGCCTTACTGGCAGTCGGCACTGATACTACACACACATACCACCATAGTTCGATATCAGCATCTGAACTTGCTGACTGTGTAAGCAACAGGCTGCCAAATGTATTTAACCAGCAAAGCTTAACCTATATACCCCAGCCTGGTGTGATGCGCGCTGTGTGTGAGGCTCGAGGTTAGCAGAGAACAGCTGTCCTCTTCTGGTAATATGTGCGTGCAAATACGTAGCTTGCTTGTGGAGTGTGTTTCACCTAATTGAGTGTGAGTGTTCAGCAGTGTTCGTGTGTGTGTGTGTGTGTGTGTGAGTGTGCTGTGTGTGTGTGTGTGCTGTGTGTGCATGTGTGTGTGTGTGTGTGTGTGTGTTTGTGTGTGTTCTGTGGTGTGTGTGTTGGTGTGTGGTGGTTGAATGTGTGTGTGTTGTTGCTGTATCTCTCTCGGGTTTGTGTGTGTGTGTTTTACAAGCGGTTGGCTGCTGAGCTCTGAGACCAACATAACAATTACCTGCCCCAGTGTCACAACCACTAGAGATGAGGGAACAACAATGTGGCCGCCAAACGATACACTGGGGCTGGTGGAGGGGAGACACACATACACACACACAACCACACACTGAAACACACACACAACCACACACTGAAACACACACACAACCACACACTGAAACATACAAAGTCCTATAAAGGCACACACCACCACAAAGACACACTGCGGCAAATGCGCTGTCACATATACTCATTTTAATCATGTTCAAGTCACACACACACGCCTGCGCTGGCCACTTATTAGCAGCTGTGAGGAGAGGAGGCAGTAGAGATCTATGTGGAACTAATTTAGTCCAGGTCATGACCCCTATACCTCCCTGGTCTCCCATGGTCTCTATAGTCTGACAGAGATAAGACTGGGACAAAGACTCACTGTGACGGTTACATCTATACAATAACTACTCTGTAGTCTCATTCTAACACACACTATATGGCAGGGGAGTACGTACGGGGTTAGGGAGAGAGAAAGAGAGAGAGAGAGAGAGAGAGGTATTATATTAGTAGGGAGATGGAGGGATTTGAAATGAAGAAATCAAGGTGTGAGACAGGTACTTAGAGGGGTGAGGGAATGAAGGGGTGAGGGAATAGAAAGGAGAGGAGAGGAGGATAGGAGAGGAGTACGTGAACAGCAGTGCCAGAGAGATATGAAGCAGGGAGGAATGAAGGGATGAGCAGGAGGAGAGGAATGAGTGAACAGCAGTGCTGGAGAGGTGTGAAGAGGGTCAACGGTCAGGTATTATATGGGGAGGCAGATGTTGGAACATACTGTACTGGATTACTGCACTGTACACCGACGAGAGGGAGGGAGGGATACAAGTGACAGAAAGAGAGGAAAGAGAGAGAGAGAGAACGAGGAGAGGGAGAGAGACAGTGTGTGTTATCAGGGCATGCATGCATTGACACTTAGCAATGCCGACAAGGTGGCTACAGGACAGTTAGCGTTGGAAACATTATTTCAGTGCTGATATCTCTGTATAAGACTAGTCTGTGATGTCGTTGGGAAATGTCTTTACTGATCAATACCAGCACAGATAGGAGAATAGGAAGGTCTCATATAGGTAGYATCGTAGTGTCAGGACGTTCCAACACACACACACACAACACACACTGTCCCACCTCCAACTCCGTCTCAGACAGTGAGAGAAAGAAGTATAAATCCATACAGATTTCAGATCTTCTATTTTTCCTTTGCAATCTTATTTTATCACAATACAACCTCCTTTCCTCAGATCTTCACTACCACCAACAATAGAGCTGATAGACTGACAGAGTTAGATGGAAAGAGAATAGAATTTAAAGGTCTCAAGTTCCTCCCTGATCTCTCCTTTTCTCTCTCTCTCTCTCTCTCTCTCCCTCGTTCCTCTCCTCCCTTTCTCTCTCTCTCTCGTCCCTCTCTCTTCCCCGTGCTCCCTCTTTCTCTCTCTCTCTCTCGTCCTCTCGCTCCTCTCTCTCTCTCTCCTCTCTCCCCTCAACCCTCTCTTCACCTCTCTCTCCTTCTTCTCATCTTCTCTCTCTCGTTCTCTCTCGTCTCTCTCCTCTCTCTTCGCTCTCTCCATCTCTCTTTCTCTCTTTCGTTGCTCCCTCCACCCTCTCCTTTCCTTGTCTCTCTTCTCTCATCGCTCTCTACTCTATCTCTGCCACTCTCTTCTCTCTCTACTATTCTCTCTCGCTCTCTCCTTTCTCTCGTCCAACTCTCTGTCTCTCTCTCTCTCCTCACCGAGTTACGCCTTCTTGACCTTCTCTGCGATGTTCTCTCTTCCTCTCTCTCTGTCTCCCTCTAATCTCCACTCTCTCTCTTCTCTCGCTCTCTCCTCCAACTTCCAACATACAACATCACTACAGGCAGGCGAGGACAGTTTAGTCTCTAAGGGAATAAATGATCCAGGAGTATAGATAGTGATAATTGGTATCGTTGCAGCAATGGGCCCTTGTATGGGGTGTCAGATGCAGGTGACTCGAGACGTGACGTTCGATATCAAGGCTGTGGGCGTGGACTGATACCGCTCATGACTATTCACCTCAACGAAAAGAGCAGAGGAGGGAAGAAAGCAGTCGGATTGTGAGTAAAAGATGCTGTGAGGATAGTTTGACGGGAGAAGATGTTGTTTACAGGCGACCAAAAGAGTTCACGAGATTGTGTTCGGTAGACTGGCTGGAGACCACAAGCGCAGAGGCGGGAAATCAAGGGCTTAGGGTTGTCGGCGGTGGTGAGCTGTTGCGGGTGGCGATGTACATTGACACAACAGATCGACGATTGGTCACAGCACACACCTCAACGAGAGACCACACTTATAGGAATATCACACGCATTTATGTTCTGAGGCGTCAGAGCACTGTTTGTTCATAGGTGTAAACCACGCCAAATTGGCTTTTGTTTTTTTTCCGCCGACATTCTTGCACACGACATTTGTTGACTTGAGCTTTATCTGTGTCCACTGCTGCACGCACACACATCGACAACGCGACCACAGACACAGACTGCATCAACCATAAGCAAATGCACACTGCACAAAACACGGTGTGACACACGAACATATCACAGCAGCATGAGTTGTGCATCACAGCTAAGAGTCGGGATGTATTGCGCATGATAACACACACACAGCTGGGCTGAGGGAGCGAGGGTTAAGTGGATACACTAGAGCAGTGCTCGGTAGTCATCGCAGTTAGACGTCGATCTCAGCAGTGTCAGCATGATCTAGGTCACACACACACTACACATCAGCTCGACGGACACATCATCACAGCAGCACACGTAACACACCAGGCTTGTGGTGGACAAGCAACACACACACACACACACACGACAAACAAAACACGCAGCAACACACACCACACGCACACACACACACACAACGCACACAACAAACCACACATGAGACCCCCACAGATTTTCTAGTGTGGAGTAGGTGACTCACATGAAGGGATTAGGGTAGAGAGGGTAAAGAAGAAAGAGAGCGGGGTTTAGAGAGTTTCAAAGAACGAGACCCGCTCAGGGTTTGAGAGACAGACAGGGGGAAGACGGAGACCTACTTCAATCCTTACTAATCCTTATTACCTCCCCCTCCTGCAGCCACCTCCTAGAGTGCAATGGCTTAGTGGCTGAACTTTAAATTCCGTCTCGAAACTAAGATAGGATTTTCCCCCTCGTCACTCATTGTGTTGTGTGTGTCTGTTCTCCCCTCCCCACTCCCCCTCTGGTCACCGGCCGGGGCTCCGCGCTGTCACTTGCCTGTTTGATGACATGCGTGTGCGTTTTGGCGATGGGGGTATGGCTCTGGGCGTTCTCTGTGTGTGTGTGTGTGTGGTGTCTGTTCTGTGTGGTGTGTAAAGTGACTTGTCACTCTGCTCGCTGGCCCATTTGAACAGGCCTGAGTGATGGGAGCTGGCCCTGTAATGGAACTCAATTCACACTGCAAATATAGCTATGCTGAACCACCGGTCCCAACACACAAACACACACACACTCCCCGCGGTCCACTGGCCTCCCAGGCGGGTCAGAGCTGGTGGGGAGGGGGTGTGGAGGGTGTAGAGGAGGGGGTTCACCCACCTCCAGGAGTCATGGTGGGGGTAATTGAACAGAAATGACCAGCAAGACCTTTATTTCATCAGCCAGTCCTGACCTACTGTACTGTGTCTCAGTGTTCAGTGCAACCAGTCTCAGAGCACAGCCCAGTAGAAAGACACGAAGAGAGGGTTTTGAGAGTGAGCATCCCTGTGTGCATGCGTGCTTGTCAGATATTTGAAAAGACGTATTACTATATTCATTTCAGATTCTCAAGGGAAACAAGTGCTTAGTGTGTGTGCTTGACTGTTGTTTTCCTCAGGAAGAGGATTGAAATGTCTTTATTAGAGATAGCAGGAGGAGTGTGTCTAATGGGAAGCAGTGGCTGATGGGTAGTGAGAGCTGCCATGGCCATTTGCATAAACCAGTCTTTGTTTCCCTTCCGTGGCCGGCGGCCAACCACCAACAGAAGGACGGAAGTTCCTCTCACAACATAGTGGGCCGCTCCCAAACCCAAACCCTCCCTTTACACAGAAATGCCATTTAAAAAACAGGCCGTTTTGACTCATAAACAGCTATTCTCTTCCTCATCTTAAAGACAATTAGGAACAAACGCATTTGGTGAGAATTCTTGTGAAGAAACATGAAGGGAATGAGAAAGCGTTGTTGTGGGGAGCAGAAATAGCTGGAGGAGGAAGAGGGCTTGTGATGAATATTGCAGCTCGTTCGTTTCCAAGATTATTATGGTGTGTCTGTTGCTGTGGAAATATTTGCTTGAGAGTATTAAATGCTTTGTCTGACGATCAGGCTGTGTAAATATCCAGGAGCACTGTGACTACTCTGGATTATTTGTCATTTAGATCTCATTCTGAAAATGAAACCTCCGATCCCCTCAGTAGATATTACTGGCAGTTCCTTCTAAGCAGAAAGCAGCCTGTCTTCATGCCAGTCTGCGAGATAATGTGTGGAAGAGAGTCTTTATTTCATTTTGAACTATTGTGAGTGTAATGTTTACTGTTCATTTTTCATTSTTTATTTCACTTTTGTTTTATCTATTTTACTTGCTTTGGCAATGTAAACATACATTTCCCATGCCAATAAAAGCCCCTTAAATTGAAATAGAATTTGAATTGAGAGAGAGACAGAGAGAGAGGAGAGCTGTTGAATGTCGAGCAGTACCAGATGCTCTTTAAGATCCAGCACGCTGCCGTGTGTGTGTGTGTTGGTGTGTGTGTGTGTGTGTGTGTGTGTGTGTGTGTGTGTGTGTGTGTGTGTGTGGTGTGTGTGTGTGTGCGTGTGCGTGTGCGCGTGTGGCGTGTGCGCGTGTGCGTGTGTGTGTGCCTCTGTGTTGTGCAGGGAGAGAGAGAGACTCTCTGTGCTTTTGATGGGGAGAGTCAGTGGATGGAGAGAAAGATGGGGAAAGTTGGGAATGTGTTCGCCAGACGGGACAAAACTAACCTCTGTGCTGCTGGTGGCAACACACCCGCAGGCATGCAAGCACACACCAATAGCACAGAGTTGAGTTTTGTCCCGTCTGGCAAACACATTCCCAACTTTCTCTCTCTCTCTCTCTCTCTCTCTCTCTCTCTCAGCGTGACCCAGTAGGATTCTGAGTGTTTCCTTCCCACGATGCACCTGAAGGGGACATCTCTCACTCAGAGATCGAGGCTGTTAGTGTGTTCCCACGGGGCCGTGTGGTAAGGGAAGTGACAGCGTCCCTCTCTCTCTTTCTGTCACACAAACAGGCCATCAGCCACCCAGGGCTGTTTAGCTGGCATCTTCTGTTTGTTTGTGTGCTCAGAGAATTCATTTATTCATGTGTCCCTTTCTTGTTTTCGTGTTTCACTCCCCCTCTTTCTACACCCCCCCCCGCCCCCGACCCTCCCGTCTCTCTCTATAGCAGCTGTATGCAGCTCAGCTGGCAGCGATGCAGGTGTCTCCAGGGGCCAAACACAGCAGTATGCCCCAGACCAACCTGAACACCCACTCTCCCACCAACACACACCAAGAGAAGAGCCGCAGCACCCCGCCGCCCAAACCCAAGGTACGTACCTCTGAGTGTGTGTGAGTGTTTTGCGCCCGGGGGGGTATTCATTCCCGCATGTGTGTGTGTGTGTTCCTGCTCGGTTGAGGCTCTTTTTTTTGCATCCAGTACCTTTTGCGTCAAAAGCTGCAGGCCGTCAACCAGTCACCTGCTGGTACTAATCGTTCTCCYGATGAAACTTACCAAACAACTTCTCTGAAGTCTCAACCACTTACCCAACGTTGCTGGAGACAACGTCTCTGGCCCGCTCTCAGCTCTGTAGTGGAGGTGTGAGGCAGTCAGCCGTGTGGCTGTTGGCATGTGTGAGTGTGTGGACCACACTCCCTGACCATAGGGCTATGGGGGTCTGTGGGTGGTCTGTGTCCATCCAAGCGGAGTCTTACCTCCATGAATATCTGTGTTGAAGACGCAGTGAAAGCCCCTCAGCAGACCCCCAGGGGCCCCCCAGGGGCCCCTCAGCAGACCCCCAGGGGCCCCACAGTGGAGCGGTCCTTCCTTTCCTCTTTCTTTCCTTCGCTCTGTCCATCTCTCCTTCCCCCCTCTACTCCCTGATGAGTTGTAATCTTAGACAGAGAGAGGCAGCATGGCCATGGTGTTGATTAAGATCCTTGGTTGACCCCAGCTCTCGTGACCCCGCGATAGTGTCTATCGATTCCCCGCTGACACTGTCCTCCCTCCCGGCACACACTGACACACACGTACACGCACACACACACACTAACACACTGCCCCCCTACCTTGCCCCCCTGACCCCCTCACCTGCCCCCCTGTCTAACACAGGGTCTGACTCTGACACACGCCTCTCTTCCGGTCTCATTACCATATATATGGAGTGGCTAGGGAGGGGAGGCGACTGTGGTCCGTGCAGGGGGGAAGGGAAGCCGTAATGGCCGACAGGCAGACAGCAGGACAGGGGAGTGGACACGCACTGCCCCCACCAGGTCACCATGGAAATGGCTAGACCACTCACTGGTTTCACTTCCACTCAGTGCTGTGGCCACCACAGTCTGTCACAGACCCACTGTCAGGGTTCCCTTTTCTCCTATTTTCATCCCTGCTTTCTCTCACTCTATCAGCCTTTAGTTATGACTGGCTGACGCCCCATTAGTCTCTCTCAATCTCAGCCCCTGTTGATTTTTTATCCCTCGTTCTCTCTCTCTCAATTCAATCCAATTCAATTGACTTTATTGACATGGCAAGTTCATTATTAATTACATTGTCAAAGTATACATATCGAAAAARAAAWATATATATATATATGTATATATATATATAAAATATATATATATATTTATATATAAATAAATGGTGGGACCAACAGCAATAATAATAGTAGTAGTGGACATGGGATTACCATTAACAACAACTACAACAACAATATTAATCAGAACAACAATACATTAAAGCAATGGTAGTAGACCAGTGTCAACATGACTGAGAAGACACATGACCTGGTATGAAAGACAAAACAAAACAAGATGGGAAATATTATCGACATTACTTTGCACTTTTCACTGGCTTCTCTCTCTCTCTCTCTCTCTCTGTCTTTCTCTCTCTCTACTCTTTCTGTCTTTCTCTCTCTCTCCTCTGTCTTTCCTGCTCTCTCTCTCTGTCTTTCTCTCCTCTCTCTCTCTCTCTGTCTCTCTCCTCTCTCTCTTGTCCTTTCTCCTTCTCTCTCTCTCTCTCTCTCTCTCTCTCTCTCCTCTCTTCTCCTCTCTTCTCTCCTCTCTCTCTCTCTCTTCTCTCTCTCTCTTCCCTTGTGATGAGAGGAGGAGGAAGTAGAATGGTGGCCTTCGTGTATATTTTAGAGGTGCTGTCTTGTCTCTGTTCATTAAGAGGCTCTTGCTGAAGTGTAGAGGCGGGCTGGCTGGCTGACTTGACTGACTGGCTGCCTGGCTGCCTGGTCTGCTGTAGACAGATGTTTGGACTGAGGCGCACCGCTTAAGTGCTTTACCTGGGGGAGGAGGTACAGGGACACCACGCGCTACTCAGGTGTGGCCTGCTGGGAACAACAACCACTCTCACGTGCATGCGCGCACGCAAGCGCGCCCAACACACACACACACACACACACACACACACACACTGCCACTGACTTAAAGTGAGTTTCCCCGGAAGCCTTAGTTGACTGTCCATGTGACAGAAACCATGACCACAACGCTGTTATCTTACTGCCACTACACTGTGGCTGCATCTGGCTCTCACTGGAACCAGAGAAAAAAGTGTCCACGGGATATTAGAAGCACTGACCACGTCTAAACAGAGACATGACCAGAGACATAGTTTCCACTTCCCAGGGACTTTCATTCTGACACTCAGCACAGTGTAGAAATAGAAGAACAGGAGCTTTCTCCTGTAAGTACAAATGTATGAGGCCCCTCTCCTCACCTACTTCCTCCTCACCCTCCTCACCGCTCCTCTCCTGTCCACACCTCACCTCACTCTTCCTTAACCTTTCTCCTGTCCTCTCCTTCTCTCCGTTCCTCACCTCTCCTCACCCTCCTCACCTCTCCTCTCCTGTCCACACCTCACCTCACTCTTCCTTACCTTTCCTCTCCTCGTCCACTCCTGTCCTCACCTCTCCTCTCCTGTCACACCTCACCTAACTCTTCCTCACCCTCCTCTCTCTGTCCACACCTCACCTGTTCTCATCTCTCCTCACCTGCCTCACCTGTCCACACCTTCACTCACTCTTCCTTACCTCCTCTCCTGTCCACACCTTCACCTCACTCTCCTTACCTGTCCTCTTCCTGTCCACACCTCACCTCCACTTTTCCTTACCTTTCCTCTCCTTCCACACCTCACCTCACTTCTTCCTTACCTTTCCTCTCCTGTCCACACGCCACCTCACTCTTCCTTACCTTCTCTCCTGTCCACACCCACCTCACTCTTCCTCACCTTCCTCTCCTGTCCAACACCTCACCTCACTCTTCCTTACCTTTCCTCTCCTGTCACACCTCAACCTCACTCTCCTTACCTTTTCCTCTCCTGCTCCACACCACCTCATCTTCCTTACCCTTCCTCTCCTGTCCCACACCTCACCTCACTCTTCTTACCTTTTCCTCTCCTGTCCACACCTCACCTCACTCTGTCCTCACCTCACCTACTCCTTCACACACCTCACCTCACTCTTCCTTACCTTTCCTCTCCTGTCCTTTCTCTCCTGTCTCACCTCTCCTGTCCTCTCCTGTCTGTCAACCCTCTTCCTCTCACTGTCCTCACCTCTCCTCACCTTCCTGCCTCAACCTCTCCTCTCCTCTCCTCAACCTCACTTCTCATCTCTCCTCACCTGTCCTCCACCTGTTCCACACCCTCACCTCACTCTTCCTACCTTTCTTACCTTTCCTCTCCGTTACATGTCCTCCCTGCTCCCTCCTGTCTCTGTCCTCACCTCTCTCACTACGCAATCACTCTGTCCTGCAATCTCTCTCCTCAACCTGTCCTCACCTCTCCTCTCCTCTCGCCACCTCTCTGCTCCTACACCTGTCCTCCAACTGTCCTCACCTCTCCT
>NW_019942673.1:253266-257947 GCF_002910315.2 Salvelinus sp. IW2-2015 | reverse complement strand
GGAGTAGATGGTGGCCTTCGTGTATATTTTAGAGGTGCTGTCTTGTCTCTGTTCATTAAGAGGCTCTTGCTGAAGTGTAGAGGCTGGCTGGCTGGCTGACTGACTGACTGGCTGCCTGGCTGCCTGGTCTGCTGTAGACAGATGTTTGGACTGAGGGCGCCACCGCTTAAGTGCTTTACCCTGGGGGGAGGGTACAGGGACACACGGCTACTCAGGTGTGGCCTGCTGGGAACAACATACACTCTCACGTGCATGCGCGCACGCAAGCGCGCCCACACACACACACACACACACACACACACACACTGCCACTGACTTAAAGTGAGTTCCCGGAAGCCTTAGTTGACTGTCCATGTGACAGAAACCATGACCACAACCGCTGTTATCTTTACTGTCCACTACACTGTGGCTGCATCTGGCTCTCACTGGAACCAGAGAAAAAGTGTCCACGGGATATTAGAAGCACTGACCACGTCTAAACAGAGACATGACCAGAGACATAGTTTCCACTTCCCAGGGACTTTCATTCTGACACTCAGCAGGTTAGAAATAGAGAGACAGGAGCTTTCTCCTGTAAGTACAAATGTATGAGCCCCTCTCCTCACCTCTCCTCACCCCTCCTCACCGCTCCTCTCCTGTCCACACCTCACCTCACTCTTCCTTACCTTTCCTCTCCTGTCCTCTCCTGTTCCTCACCTCTCCTCACCCTCTCTCACTCTCCTCTCCTGTCCACACCTCACCTCACTCTTCCTTACCTTTCCTCTCCTGTCCACTCCTTGTCCTCACCTCTCCTCTCCTGTCCACACCTCACCTAACTCTTCCTCACCTCTCCTCTCTGTCCACACCTCACCTGTTCTCATCTCTCTCTCACCTGTCCTCATTCCTGTCACACCTCACCTCACTCTTCCTTACCTTTCCTCTCCTGTCCACACCTCACCTCACTCTTCCTCTACCTTTCCTCTCCTGTCCACACCTCACCTCACTTTTTCCTTACCTTTCCTCTCCTGTACCACACCTCACCTCACTCTTCCTTACCTTTCCTCTCCTGTCCACCATCACCTCACTCTCTTCTTACCTTTCCTCTCCTGTCCACACCTCACCTCACCTCTTCCTACACCTTTCCTCTCCTGTCCCACACCTCACCTCACTCTTCTACCTCCTCTCCTGTCCACACCTCCCACTCTCCTACCTTCCTCTCTGTCCCCTCCTCTTGTCCTCCCTCTCCTGTCCTCTCTGTTCCTCACCTTCTCCTCTCCTGTCCTCCTCCTCTCCTCACTTCCTCCTCTGCTCACCTCTCCTCTCTCTCCTCAACCTCACCTGTTCATCTCTCCTCACCTGTCCTCACCTGTTCCACACCTCACCTCATCTTCCTTACCTTTCCTTACCTTTCCTCTCCTGTCATGTCCTCCCTGTCCTCCTGTCCTGTCCTCACCTCTCTCCTCCTCACCTGTCCTCAATCTTCTCCTCACCTGTCCTCACCTCTCCTCTCCTCTCCCACCTCTCTCTCCTCACCTGTCCTCACCTTCCTCACCTCTCCCTCTGCTCACCTCTCCTCTCCTTGCCACTCCTTCTTCTCTTCACTGCCTCCCCACCACGTGTATTTACCAGTGTGACTGTATTGTCGCTGAAACCCTGCAGGGCACAGTCAAGGCTAGAGAGGTATCTGTTCTGTGTGTGACCACAGAGACCCTGGCTTGGTGTGAGCTGAAGCAGACCTCAGCCACCAGCCATAGAGCAGACAGGCCTGTGATAGATGAATGACACGCACTCACACACATTACACACACACACACACACACACACACACACACACACACACACACACACACACACCACACACACACACACAACACACACACACACACACACACACACACACACACACACACACACACACACACACACACAACACACACCCTGGTGAGGATAGATGGCGGCACACACACTTGTCCTGGTAATTGAACCGTCAGCGACCTGATAAGATACAGAGGGATGATGTCACTTCACGTGTCAGCACTTCACTGGGTGAAATACAGGAGAAGTACTGCATACATCCCCCTTTCCTTTTCCCTGTTACTATCACTCCTTTACTCCTCTCTCTCTCTCTTTCTCTTTCTTTCTTTCTTTCTTTCTTCTTTTCTTCTTTCTTTCTTTTCTTCTTTCTTCTTTCTTCTTTCTTTCTTTCTTTCTTTCTCTCTCTCTCTCTCTCTCTCTCTCTCTCTTCTCTCTCTCTCTCAATTCAATTCAATTCAAATTCGCTTTATTGGCATGATATAACAAGTACGCAGTATCATATTGCCAAAGCTTATTTTGGATATTTACAATATAAAAAATAAATAAAAATGAGAATCAAAATGGTCAACGTGACAACAGTAACAACAATAACCATACATTCAACAATAACAATAAGCATACAGTAGAGTACATGTGCAGGTTGATTGGTCTGTCAGACACTGTCCCTCAACTTATGGCAGGCAGCAATGTAGTGCGCTGCCAACCCACAGCTCTCTGCGTCCTCCCCCAACAGGACGGGTAGCCTATCCTCATCAGAGAGGTCTTTGAAACCTTGAATAAGGGTTTCAAATTTGGGAAAATGACACTCTCTAATTGTTTTATATTTTTTACATTTTGTCAGGAAATGCAGTTCCGTCTCAGGTTCTCTCTCTCGTTCTTTCTCTCTCTCTCTTTCTCTCCCTCTCTTTCTCTCTCTCTCTGCCTCACACAGTCTCTCTGTCCTGAGGTTTAAAGCTCCTTTAACAATGCCTAGCGCAGGCACACACACGACGAGGCCCAAGCCTTCTCAGAGCCTGAGTCTCAACTAATTCCCCCAACACACTGGTATTATCCATGTTGGCAACTTCCCACTTAAGGATTTGTCTCTTTACTAAAAGACCCCAATCCAGAGCACTGGGGAGGGAGGAGAGGAGAGACAGAGGCATTATCTGTAATAAATATTCACGACTCTCTTCTTCTCCCATTCAGAGGTGAGTAAAGCCCACTGTACAATAATATGGGTCACGATTCAATAGTGAGAGCAGGTCTTACTAATGTTGACTCTATTGTCTCCTAGCCTAGTGAAGACATCTTTGGGGGTCTTCCTGCTTTCACACAGATATCTCTAATGAGGGGAATCCTGTTACAACACAGACAGACAGAGAGAGAGAGAGAGACAAAGAAAGAGAGCGAGAGAGAGAGAGAGAGAGAGGTCTTAATTGACTTGTGGAATGCTCATAATCAGACAAAGTCACTGTTAGCAGCCGTATTACACAGCATCTCTCTGCTGGTTTGCCTGTGAAGCTAAGCAGGATTGGGCCTGGTTGGTCCCTGGATGAATCATATCCTAGATCAGGGGTAGGCCACTAGATTCAGCCGCAGACTGTTTTTGAGGGGATGTTCGTGGGGCCGGAACGTAATTCGAATCATTTGTACACAGCAAATGACCACAACTAAGCCCAGAAAGAGATTGTATTTGAAAATAACATAATCATTTCATAACTTGATTACATTGAGACACAATCACATACTGTATGTCTCTCTTTTTATTCGTGGGAATACTTGGGAACAGACTTCCTAAATTAAAATAATTTTAAGATGAATTCCTGGTGATTTTACAGTCTTTTCTGACCAAAAACTAAAATACCCCCCAAAAAAAGAACCGTTGGCGGGCCCAAAATAACAACATGCGGGACAGTTTTGGCCAGTGGTCCGCTTGTTACTGACCCCTGTTCTAGATGTATTCCTAGCGAACCATGGATACTTTACCCCCTGTTGTGTGTGAGTGTTAATTGTCAGCATGCCACACAGAAGAGGACATGCATCGCAACATTATATTATCCACAGCACAACCGACCCAGCGCCGACTACAGGACAGCCACTTACGAATCCATAGTCAGCGCTCCATCCACAACATACTACGCTCATAAGGACACGACAAGAGCCCTGTCAGACACTTAAAACCCCTAGTTGTCGGTCGACACTAAGCCAACAGCTGAGAGCTTTTATACAATGGCCTATGAAAAAGCGGATGGAAAACAAAAATCATAGAATAAAGTCTTGTTTTTTTTGTGTAGAATGTAAAAGGCAGCATGTAAGACTCTCAGAGATGTGGACCTGTTTTAGTTTTCAGACAGCTGTACAACCACTTTAGTCAGAGAGCACAGCTTTCACAGCCTCCATCAAAAGTCAAAAAAATGAATGAGGAGTTCACTTCCCAAGTGCACAATTGGCATACTTGAGGAAAGACAACAGCAGATAGATAAACACGTAGACTAGCGTCAAGTGTCAAACCCAAGTTGGCTGTGTGTGTGTGTGTGTGGTGTGTGTGTGTGTGTGTGTGTGTGTTGTGTTGTGTGTGTGTGTGTTGTGTGTGTGTGGTGTGTGTGTGTGTGTGTTGTGTGTGTGTGTGTGTGTGTGTGTGTGTGGTGACATTTTTTGTGCAATTGGCAAGGCTACGTATACAATCTTCATTTCATGTGGTACCTCCACCACCTATAAGGGTTATACGTTAGTTATCACGGTGGCAGGACGCGCCCAAACGAGCCCCCACCCACCAACCGCCCCGCCATTGCTGCATGACATAATCCAATTAGAGGCAAGCGGTTTTCTGGTCATGTGACAGGAGAAGAGAATTCGACTCCCACGGAGAGTGCCTGATGTACAAACTCTGTCTGATTAAACACAA
>NW_019942673.1:239699-250083 GCF_002910315.2 Salvelinus sp. IW2-2015 | reverse complement strand
GGATAACCCCAACGACATTGATTATTAAGCAAAAAACAGGTTTTTAGACATTTTTTTGAGGAGATTACCTTTCAAACGAAGAATAATAAACGTGAAATATCACCACTTGGTATACATGAAGTATTCAGACCCTTTTACTTCAAAAGACTTTGGGAAGCAAACCTTTGAACGCTACAAGCTGCCCGGCATGGCAACCAATGGGAGTTTCTCCCCATTCTTCTCTGCAGATCTCTGATAAGCTCTTGTTTCAGGATTGAACGGGACTGCGGGCGCCTCACTGCAACAGCTATTTTCCAGGTCGTCTCAGAGACCTTTTGGTTTAAGTCGGCGTCTCCTGGCTGGCCACTCAAGGAGACCATTCAGAGGCGAGCCTCTGTAACCCGAAAGCCAGTCGCTGCTAGTTGTCTCCTGGCTGTATGTTTAGGGTCGTTGTCCTGGTGGAAAGTAAACCTTCGCCCCCGCAGTCATGAGGTAACCTGAGCATCCCTTGGAAGCAGGTTTTCATCAAGGATCTCTCTGTATGTTTCCTGCTCCGTTCATCTATCCCTCAATCCTGGGACTAGTCTCCCAGTTTTCCTGCCGCTGCATAACATGGCCCCACAGGCATGATGCTGTCACCACCATGCTTCCCCAACAACGTTGGAACGGCCACGGCCGATAGTATTAGAACGCAGCAAGTGATGAACTCCGCGTGCCTGGTTTCCTCCAGGAAATGTGACGCTATAAGGCATTCAGGCCCAAAAAGAGTTCCAATCTGGTTTCATCAGGGACCAGAGGAATTCTTGTTTTCATGTTCGAAGAGTTCCAGTGCCTTTAGTGGCCTTTTGGAAACGACTCCAAGTGAGAGCGGTCGACATGTGCCTTTTTTACTGAGGGAGGGGCTTCCGTCTGGCCACTCTACCATAACAGGGCAACTGAGGTATCATTGTGTGTAGATTGTTGAGGAGGGAAGAAACTATTTCATCCATTATAGAATAAGTAGTAGTAGTGGTAGTAATATAATAATATTAATAATAATAACAATAATAATAATATTAGTAGGGAAGAAACTATTTCATCCATTATAGAATAAGTAGTAGTAGTGGTAGTAAGATAATAATAATAATAACAATAATAACAATAATAATAGTAGTAGTAGTAGATATTTTAAGTAATAAGCATGCACATGAATGTAATTTATTTCACTCACATCACCATTAAGTAGTGTTTTAAGTAATGTATTCATGAAACACTGATTCACTGATTACAATGTGTGTTCACACATGTAAATATGCTATAATTAGGCCTCCGAGTGGCGCAGTGGTCTAAGGCACTGCATCGCAGTGCTAGCTMTAGAGTTTCTGGGTTCGAGTCCAGGCTCTGTCGCAGCCGGCCGCGACCGGAAGACCCATGGGGCGGCGCACAATTGGGGCGGCGCAACGTCGTCCGGGATAGGGGAGGGTTTGGCCGGCAGAAAGTTCTTGTCCCATTGTGCTCTAGCGACTCCTGTGGCGGGCCGGCGCAGTGCATGCTGACACAGTCGCCAGATGCACGGTGTTTCCTCCGACACATTGGTGCGGCTGGCTTCCGGGTTAAGTGGGCATTGTGTCAAGAAGCAGTGCGGCTTGGCAGGGTTGTGTTTCGGAGGACGCATGGCTCTCGACCTTCACCTCTCCCGAGTCTGTACGGGAGTTGCAGCGATGAGACAAGACTGTAACTACCAATTGGGGAGAAAAAGGGTTAAAAGTAACAAAAAACAAAACAAATGAATACAAAATATAAGAAAATGCTATAATTAGTGTAGGTTATRTTTTCCCATTGTGTTTGCCTGTAGGGTATATTATTGTGAAGCGTTTATTAGCAAGAGAGGCAGGGATGGTTAAGCGGGGGTTTGAATAGGAGGAGGAGGAGGAAAAGGAGGAGGAGGTGGAGAGATGGAGGAGTGTGAAGGATAGGAGGGGAAATGGAGTGATGGAAGAGGGGAGTGTGTTTTTCAGATGAATAGAGTAGCTGTGTGACAGACGGGACTTATCACAGATGAGATTAGACAAGCCTCTTACAGAACGATACACACATAACAACCTGCATTAATAACACAATAACAGCAGACACACACACACGACCACAAGGCCTTCATTTATTTAAACACACGAACACGGCTGTTAGAACTCAACACCAACACAACCACACCACACATTAATAAAGACGACACACCGTCCTCTCCTCTTGCCAATTGCAGTTAAGCCCATTTCTAAACTTGTATTGGCTATTCTATCTCAGTGTCATTTCTCTAATCACAATCGCACTGGATTGGTCAATAGTAGAATTAGCGGATTTACATCCCCCAGATGTCTTTTTTGTTCTGACAAATTTGGATTAGGTTGTAAAGTTTCGGATGGGGACATGTTGAGGCAAGCCGTTTGATTTAGATTCCAATGAGTTGTCTTCGTCTGCTTGCCAGTTGCGCACACCAGTCTCTGTTTGCCATACTGTTCTCTGTTGTGTTACCAAGGTCAAGTAAGAAGCTTCACGTCGTTTTGCATATTGCCTGTGTACATTAGACCAACAAGAGACAGGGCAGTTTATGAATTCGGTCATGAGATTGTAATAACACAGGTTATTATCTCATTGTCTTTGTCGATGCGTGCATCCACTCACTGTTCAGTCTCCTTCGCCAGCACTGTCCTCATATCAGTCTACTCTACACCACAATCGCAAACACGTCCTCACTCAATTACTCAGTCTATAGAGAGTCCCTGATCTTGAGAGGGACTGGAACTTTTGAATATATGTTACTTCCAGTGTTCTGCTGACCTCTACTGCTGAGGGCCCTACTCTTATGTTGACTATACTCAACAGATGGTGTGTGTGGCCATTCTGAAATAATTTAGTGCCAGGCCAGGGCAAGGAGTGAGGCTGCAGCGGTAGGGTAGGGTTTGGGCTCTGCTGGGTCTCACTGTTGTCCCCAGCCCTCCTATCTGGGAGTCATGCCTTAGGTTGGCCAATCAGACAACTCAAGGACACACACACAGTGCCACACACACACACACACTTCAACACACACATAACAAGAGAGAAGAACGCCAGACACAGTCCATCTCTGCTCACACGCACACAACACGTTCACATCCCCTATTTCTATCCACACACATACACACCACACAACACAACACACACACACACACAACACACACACACACACACACACACACACACACACACACACACCACACACACACACACCACACACACACACACACACACACACACACACACACCACACACACACACACATTGAATCCAGATTAAAACCACTACCATCCAGCAAGCTAGCGCCATCCCAGCCCACCCCAGCGGCCTCTCTGGTCTCTCTGTCTCTCTGTCTCTCTGTCTCTCTGTTCTTCTGTCTCTCTGTCTCTCTCTGTCTCTCTGTTCTCTGTCTCTGTCTCTTCTTCTCTCTCTCTCTCTCTCTCTCTCTCTCTCTCTCTCTCCTCTCTCTCTCTCTCTCTCTCTCTCTCTCTCTCTCTCTCTGCATGCATGTTTGCCGTTATGACTTCTGTAAAAGCTCACTCCTCTGTCATTACAAATCTGAGAGTGTAATCTGCACTGAGATGGCATTAGCAGGAGGGATTAGTGACAGATAAAGGGCCATAAGCTTGGCAGCAGCTCTTTGTTAGAGTTAACCCAGCAGATGGAGAGAGAGCGATAGCACGGCCCTCCTCATCCCTCCCTCCGACCTCCTCCGCCCTCACAGTCGCACAGCAGATGCCTGCTGACTCTACCAGCCACTAAGCTGCTGCAATAAACGGCAAATAACACCCTGAAAAAGAAGCAGAGAATCATCTTTGATATGTGTTGGGCCAGATGTTTCCGGAGGGCAAATTAGCAGGCTTTTGGGTTTAAATAGGAGTAATCTTCCGGGATGCCGCCTGCGCTTTTCTACTCTTCAAAAGAATTCCATGAGCTTTTGGATGAAAAAAGACTAAATGGATAGTGAGGGATATGGGGTGTGTTTTCGAGTGTGGACAGGCAGGCGGAAAGGAGGTGTTTGTGTTTGTGTGTGTATTTGTGCCAACAACAACAAAAAACTGTATCCCCTTTCGGGAGGAATGGCTGGAGCTTTTAAATAAATCTGAATGATGTGGAGATTTGAGATTTGAGGGATTGGGCTTTTAGATGGTCCTGTCAGGGACGCCTTTGTACACTGTGCTTTACCGTTCAACGTGTGTTTCCTGTCTGCCGCTGGGTGGGAGTGACGTTCACCGCCGGTAAATAACATCCAACTTAAATGTCAGGGTTTTGACAGGGGTGTCTATGTTGGGTATCGGCGTGCCGTGTGATCTGAAGGTCTCTGTCTCTCTCAGTGGAGGGTAAGAGAGAGCAGACCTGGCCCACAGGTGCCAGTGAGTCACACACACAGCCTTAACAGTCAACTTGGTCAGTCTGTGTCCGGATGAGTGTACGACTGCATGTGTGTGTGTTTCCCTTCTGGTTGTGTGTCTGTCATGTATTGACCTGACAGGGGTAATGCCAGTGTTTATTCTGGATGGCCTTAGAGCTATTTACATCCAATTAGTTGATCTCTTGAAGAGATGGAGCACATCTGCCAATCTGACAAACAGATTTACCGTTGAACAATTCACACGATCACAAGTTTCTTAGTCAATTCAATTTTTGATTTCCATTTTTCTGTGAAACTCAAAATAAACACATATATTTACACTTATACCACTATTCCCAACACATTTTTTTTTGCCCTTTCATTTTTTTGTTTTTCTGTAAATATTGAAAAACCTGTCATTCTTAACTTAGGCAAGTCACGTTTAGAACCAAATTCTTATTTCTTACAATGACTAGCCTACCAGCGGAACAGCCGCGTTAACTGCCTTGCTTCGGGGCAGAACAACAGATTTTTACCATGTCAGCCCAGGGATTTCGATCTAGCAACCTTTTGGTTACTGGCCCAACGCTCTAACCACTAGGCTACCTGCCGCCCCATAGGCTACCTGGCAGCTTCATTAAATAGTATCTGCAAAACACCAGTCTCAACGTCAACAGTGAAGAGGCGACTCCGGGATGCTGGCCTTCTAGGCAGAGTTGCAAAGAAAAAGCCATATCTCAGACTGGCCAATAAAAATGAAAGATTAAGATGGGCAAAAGAACACAGACACTGGACAGAGGAACTCTGCCTTAGAAGGCCAGCATCCCGGAATCGCCTCTTCATTGTTGACGTTGAGACTGGTGTTTTGCGGGTACAATTTAATGAAGCTGCCAGTTGAGGACTTGTGAGGCATCTGTTTCTCAAACTCGACACTCTAATGTACTTGTCCTGTTGCTCAGGTGTGCACCGGGGCCTCCCACTCCTCTTTCTATTCTGGTTAGAGCCAGTTTGCTCATTCTGTGAAGGGAGTAGTACACATCGTTGTACCAGATCTTCAGTTTCTTGGCAATTTCTCGCATGGAATAGTCTTCATTTCTCAGAACAAGAACAGACTGACGAGTTTCAGAAGAAAGGTCTTTATTTCTGGCCATTTTGAGCCTGTAATCAAACCTGCAAGTGCTGATGCTCCAGATACTCAACTAGTCTAAAGAAGGCCAGTTTTATTGCTTATTTAATCAGTACGACAGTTTTCAGCTGTGCTAACATAATTKAAAAAAAGGGTTTTCTAATGATCAATTAGCCTTTTAAAATTATAAACTTGGATTASCTAACACAACGTGCCATTGGAACACAGGATTGATGGTTKCTGATAATGGGCCTCTGTAATGTAGATATTCCATAAAAAATCTGCCATTTCCAGCTACAATAGTCATTTACAACATTAACAATGTCTACACTGTATTTCTGATCAATTTRATGTTATTTTAATGGACACAAAAGGTGCTTTTCTTTCAAAAACAAGGACATTTCTAAGTGACCTAAAACTTTGAACGGTAGTGTATATATACATAAAAAACAAATTCCTAATATTTCCCCTCATTGAGTTTTTAATAGGAACATGCTCTTCTGTGTGTCTCTCCAGACCTGCTGTCATCCCTGTCCTCCGGGGGCTATCTGAACGACCATGAGGCTGTGACCAAGGCCTTCGCTGAGGCCAGGCAGATGAAGGAGCAGCTGAAGAGAGAACAGCAGGTGTTGGACGCCAAGGTGGCCGCCGTCAACAACCTCAGCCTCAACAACGGGCGCTCCGACAAGGTCAGATATGTCAGTAACATCCCTTAACTTACAACTATTCTTTTTTTTAAACACAACCCACATGCCTTCTGTCCTCTATACTACTAACAGGAGATAACCGCGTACCATGCACATTGATTTAAGAATTAGAAAAATTATAAATTCCTCCTCTAGAAAAGTAGCTACATTCATGATAAAAAAAAATATATTTATAAATAATAAAACAAAATAAATACAAAAAACTGACCCTGCACTTGCACTTGACCAACCCTACATCCCCAGACACTCTCTAGATAAGCGTGTCTGACAAAGTACTTGAATGCACAATATACTATATTACCCTAACAATGTGATGTAATATGATACAATATGTTTGAATTTAATGTCATATTTTAGTATAACATCACCATTTTGTAAAATATATTACGACACAATGGATTATGTAATATGATAATAGCACGATACATTAAGAGGAAATGGAAATTCAACATTATGTTGTTAATACTATCAAAAACGGTTATAATTGTCAATAACATGTGTAATATGAGCAGTACAGGTAAATTGGCCAGTATAGAGAAACCCTTGACTTGAGGTAATGAGTGTGTGTGTGTGTGTGTGTGTGTGTTGTGTGTGTGTGTGTGTGTGTGTGTGTGTGTGTGTGTGTGTGTGTGGTGTGTGTGTTGTGTGTGTGTGTGTGTGTGTGTGTGTGTGTGTGGTCTGTGAGGCGTGTCTGGGGGCAGGGTGGGTGTTGGGGAGGCTGGAGGAAGACGGTGGAAGGAAGGACAAAAGGGGGAAAAGCGTGCAGGGAGGGAGGCAGGAGGAGGGCACGGGGAGCCTGCTAGCGAAGCGTCGGATTGTGAGAACGCTAATGCAAGTGACGGCGCCCGCTCCTCGGCAGCGTGGCTAAATTGTTGGTTATTTGTTAACCACATGGGAGTCAGCTGGTGCACACACAGAGCACACCCACGCAAGGCGTGCACACACACCACACACACACTAACACACACACACACACGACACACACACACACACACACACACAAAAACCACCAAACCCAAACAACAAACAAACAACACACACACACACACACACACACCAACAGTAGCACACCACACACACACACACACAACACACACACCACAAGCACGGCCAGCGTACTGGGAATCTTAAAAGAGCCATGCTGCACTGCTAACATTCCAACTGCTCTCCTCTCTCTCATCTCTCTAACTCTCTGCCTCTCTCTCTGTGTGTCTTCTTTTCCTCCTCTCCTGTCACATTTTGGCAGGAGTCCCTATACCTAAAATGGACAATTTTGTATTTAAAAGCAAGTAATTTATTCAGAGTTGACTTTCAATGTGAACCCCATAGCCATAGCTCCATAGGGACCTGACAGGTCCACTCCTCTCTGCCCAGCTCGCCCCTAATCCCCTGGGGTTATAATTGTTCTGATTGCTGGGTGGATGGATGAAGCTGGATGATTGCTGGGTGGATGAAGCTGGATGAACAACATTAGAATAATAATCCTCCTCTTCTCTGTCGGCCAGTCTCAGTCCTCTATAGTTTAAAATAGAGCAGACTATGATCAGTTGACTTATAACACATGAATAGAACAATGTGTAGGTTGGCTATTTTACTGTAACTCATGACACTGACTGAAGGTTACTGCTGTAACACTTGATGCCTGGGTGTTAGTTTTATACGGTACAGTGCAGTACCTAGTATAGTTTATTAGTTAAACAACATGAATTACAATGAATAGTTTTGCTTTCAGTTTCTTAACCTCTCTAGGGTATGTGGGACGGTAGCGTCCCACCTCGTCAACAGCCAGTGAAACTGCAGGGCGCCAAATTCATAACAACAGAAATCCCATAATTAAAATTCCTCAAACATACATGTATTTTACACCTTTTTAAAGATACACTTGTTGTAAATCCAGCCACAGTGTCCGATTTCAAATAGGCTTTACGACGAAAGCAAACCAAACAATTATGTTAGGTGAGTGCCTATTCACAGAAAAACACAGCCATTTTTCCAGCCAAAGAGAGGAGTCACAAAAAGTAGAAATATAGATAAAATGAATCACTAACCTTTGATGATCTTCATCAGATGACACTCATAGGACTTCATGTTACACAATACATGTATGTTTTGTTCGGTAAAGTTCATATTTATATCAAAAAATCTCAGTTTACATTGGCGCGTTATGTTCAGTAGTTCCAAAACATCCGGCGATTTTGCAGAGAGCCGCATCAATTTACAGAAATAGTCATCATAAATGTTGATGAAAATACAAGTGTTACACTTTGAATWTTAGATCCACTTCTCCTTAATGCAACCGCTGTGTCAGATTGCAATAATCTGAGTATGGCGCTAAGACGACAAATCAACCCAAAGAGATATGCTCCATGTTGGAGTCAACATAAGTCAGAAATAGCATTATAAATATTCACTTACCTTTGATGATCTTCATCAGAATGCACTCCCAGGAATTTCAGTTCCACAATAAATGTTTGTTTTGTTCGATAATGTCCATCATTTATGTCCAAATTCCTCCTTGTTGTTCGCGCGTTCAGTACACAATCTAAACTCACGACGCGCGTGCAAGTCCAGCGGAAAGTACGGRCGAAAAGTCCAAAAGGTTCCGTTACAGTCTGTAGAAACATGTCAAACGATGTATAGAATCAATCTTTAGGATGTTTTTAACATAAATCTTCAATAATGTTCCAACCGGAGAATTCCTTTGTCTTCAGAAATGCGATGGAACGCAGCTAACTCTCACATGAGCGCGCATGGTCAGCTCGTGGAAACTCTGGGAGAGACCTTACTCAATCTCCTCTCATTCGCCCCCACTTCACAGTAGAAGCATCAAACAAGGTTCTATAGACTGTTGACATCTAGTGGAAGCCTTAGGAAGTGCAACATGACCCCATTTCCACTGTATCTTGGATAAGCAAAGAGTTGAAAACCTACAAATCTCAGATTTCCCACTTCCTGGTTGGATTTTTTCTCAGGTTTTTGTCTGCCATATGAGTTATGTTTTACTCACAGACATAATTCAAACAGTTTTAGAAACTTCAGAGTGTTTTCTATCCAAATCTAATAATAATAATATGCATATCCTAGGATCTGGGCCTGAGTAGCAGGCAGTTTACTCTGGGCACGCTTTTCATCCGAACGTGAAAATACTGCCCCCAACCCCAAAGAAGTTAAACGACTTCCACACCTCAACTTATTTTCAACTCTGACTTAGAGAAAGGCTTTTGGGTCAAACACAGCCATGCTGTCTTTCTCTACCATTGCTATGTCCTAGAAATGATATTTGTTTTACCTGTAGATCCACAGTCAGTAGTACTTTAAGTGGTTATTGATATCAATAAACCCTTCTTCAACCCTTTAAATGGTTTTGGATTGATTGGCTTTGAGGTTGCAGTGAACTTTCCATACTGTCMCGCCCTGGCCATAGAGAGGCTTTTATTCTCTATTTTGGTTAGGCCAGGGTGTGACTAGGGTGGGCATTCTAGTTTCTTTATTTCTATGTTTTCTATTTCTTTGTTTTTGGCCGAGGGTGGTTCCCAATCAGAGGCAGCTGTCTATCGTTGTCTCTGATTGGGAATCATACTTAGGCAGCCTTTTTCCCACCTGTGTTTTTGGGGGTGGTTATTTTCTGTTTAGTCTCTGTTATCTGACAGAACTGTTCGCTTTCGTTTTGTTACTTTGTTCAAGTGTTTCTTTGATAAATAAAATCATGAACACTTTCCACGCTGCGCTTTGGTCCACTCCTTCCGACGACAGGCGTGACACATACATACAATGACACAGACACGGATCAATACTAGCGGTGTTTTACTAAAGAGACAGGGGGTTTTCTGGTGTCACTTGTTTCGCCGTAAGTCATCTCTGCCGCATTTTTCCCTGAAATAGTTTCACGCAGACAAATCCCATTTTGCTCGCTTGTTCTCTCTCTTTCTCACTGTCTCCACTCTCGCTCCCCCCCCTCTGTCTGTCTCGCTCGTTCCCTCTCTTTAGCGATGATATTTATTCAAATCTGATGAATTATCTCTGCTGAACAATTAAATTGTAGTGCTGTAAAACAGAGACATGCATTTCATTAGGCTGGTGCCAGTCTGGCTGGGTCATCTCCTAATGGTTAGGCCAGGGCTGGAGTGTTGTTTTTAAAGATGCGCGGCTTTTGGGATGGATTCTAATCGTATAATTAAGCTGTAAATGCAG
>NW_019942673.1:234029-239674 GCF_002910315.2 Salvelinus sp. IW2-2015 | reverse complement strand
CAGTACTCTGGGTTTGTGGAAGAGTGTGTGGTGTGTATGCGGGGGAGGGGGGGGGGAGTGTGTGTGTGTAGTGGTGTGCTGTGTGTGGTGTGTGTGTGTGTGTGTGTGTGTGTGTGTGTGTGTGTGTGTGTGTGTGGGTGTGTGTGTGTGTGTGTGTGTGTTGTGTGTGTGTGTTGTGTGTGTGTGTGTGTGTGTGTGTGTGTGTGTGTGTGTGGAGCGCCCTCTCTTCTAATGGATGGACCCCAAGGGCCTCAGAGAGAGGGGGAGGAGACATCCAGCATGCAGTGTGGCTGCTGGGATTATAACACACACAGTCAACTCAAACACATCCAATCATAGCAGATGGACACAAACACAATCTCATGTCATTCCATAATGAACTCAGCTGTTACTGTTTATGCCAGTCTTGCCTCTCTGCCCCTCTTTCTCCACCCTGCACATAGACAGGTTTTGGAAGACCAGAGCACAATGCTTTAGTGCCAAACTAACTATGCCTCTGCCCACTAAGAAGCCTAACAACACAGGTACACACCCTCTGGCACACATGCATACATACAGTATCTACAGTGTTAATACATAGCTTTATAGCCTGGTATTATTGACTGACTATGTCAACTAAATGTTGTTGGACTAACGCTCTGTTCTCTCCCATCCCTGAAAACAAGGCAGTCTAATGTGTCTAAAGATTGATTTGATTGTTCTTAGATAATTGATTGATTCGGTGTCCATGTTGACCTGACTGTGGACTGACTGTGTGTCTTCTCTCTCTCAGGACAAGGCAGCTTCTGGAGAGTCTGAGCCACAGCTGAAGCAGCAGTTCAGAGGACAGAGAGAAGTTCAGACACGGCCGAATGATGGACTTCACCATGAGTGGAGACTCAGATGTAGTTGTTTGGCTGTGTGTGCACAAACATTGCGTTGTGTGTTTTGTGTTGGCTTTTGTCTGTAAGTTGTGTTGTTGTTCAGTGTGTGTTGGTGGTGTTGTGTGTGTTTGTGGGGGGGTGGGGTGTGTGGGTGTGTGTGCTGCGAAGACTTATGCATAATTATGAAGAGGTGTGTTGGATTGTGTTAATGTATTGGTTTACATCCACTCTCTCCCCTCCCTCCACAGGCAGCCCCAGTGGTGGTCTGATTCCAGGATGTTCCGTGAGGCCCAGCGGGGTGCCGAGGCAACAGCGAACCGCACATTAAACGACCCATGAATGCTTTCATGGTCCTGGGAAAGATGAGAGGAGGAAGATTTCCAGGCTTTTCCCCGTAACATGCACCAACTCCAACTATCAGCAAATCATCGGTAAGACTAAGACCCCCTCCAGCGGGGAGAGGCAGGGAGAGAGGGGTGTGTGAAGGGGAGAAGGAGTGTGCCTGCCTCTGTTCCAAGAAGAATAGAGAGAGAGTGGAAGTATGAGAATGGGGGAGAGAGAGGAAGAGAGTGCGTGAGAATCGTGTTATACCTGATTGAGCTGATCCCTTGTGTTGCAGCCGGCGCTTCTTTCTGCTCTCTCTCTCTCTCAGCTCTCTCTCTCTCTTGTCGTCTTCTCTCATCTCTTTCTCCTCCTCTCTCTTTCCGTCTTCTCTCCCCCCTCTTGGTTCCTCAAGGTGAGAAGAATACATGATCTGTCTGCACTCTTCCCTCCTCAAACTCCTCTCTATGGAAATTACATCGTCCATGTACTTGTTAATGTAACATTGTGGTGTATGCATGCTTGCCTGCCTGTTCTTGTGTGTGTTATTTGTCGTGCGTCTCCTCTCTTCCCCTACACACCACATCGTACTCAGTCATTGTCTACTGGCTCTGTGTGGCCCTATCGCACACCGTACGCTCCTGTCCTCTCTTTGGTAGACAGCAGCACTCTGATTGAACAGCATTTTTGTCCTGTCCTTATCTCTGGTTGCCTGAACATGCTGTATGTGTAGTAGCTCGCAGCTGCTACCTGAGACAGAGGGCGGGACGCGTCCCCAGAAAGACACACGAATCGTCTAAGGTGGGAGAGAGAGACGCCTACAAATCCACACACACACACGACACAACACGACACACACACTGTTCCACCGTTCTCACAAGAAGGGTATTGTGGGAACTAGGCTTAAATGACTTAGCTCTGGAGAGAGAACGGAGAGCTTCAACACGATGATATTTAATTTTTCAATTATGCATTAAAACAAGCCTCTCCAGTCCTGTGACATTTCCACCTTGAGGTGACATTTAAAGAGCTCCTAAACGTTTTATACACTGGGAAATCTGGTTTTTATGGGCCGCTCTCGAATGTTAACAGAAGGAGTTTTCTATTCCAAGCAGGGAAGGAAGGGAAGGAGTGGTGCTAGCTGAACGCAGGCCAGCACAGACAGCGTTTTACCCATTAACATACAGACAGTAAGCAGAGTGTAATTCAGCCCAGAACACACACACCACACATCCACACACACCACTAACCATGGGGCCAGATGCAATCGAGATAGACACAAGGCACGCTATACTCACTGCAGCCAGATAATACTGTAAAGAGCCAGATTGAGAAGATGTGTTTTGGTGGGTTTAGAATTGGGTAGGCCTTCTGCAAAAGAGGCTGGTGGAACATATTGGACTTTGGTTATTTAAATACATATAGTACGCTTGCTTGTGGTCGTCGCAGCTGTGTGGCTGTGTGGCTGCTGCGTGGTGGTGTCACTTGTTATTTTATAGTAAAGCGACAGAGTGAGGTACTCATTTTGAACTCTAGATGAGATGAGCACAGGAACGAGGACAACACTTAAAAACCTGCTTTTTCAAACTCTCTTCCTCTCTCTCTCTCTCTGCCTCTTTCTCTCTCTCCTCCTCTCTCTCTCTCTCTCTCTCTCTCTCTTCTCTCCTTCCTCTCTCTCTCTTCCTCTCATTCTCTCTCTCTCTCTCTCCTCTCTCTCGCTCCCTATCTCTCAATCTCCTTCTCCTCTCTTCATCTCTCTCTCTCTCTCCTCTTCTCTTTCTCCCTCTCTCTCTCTCTCTCTCCTCCTCGGCTCCTCTCTCGTGTGTGTGTGTGTGTGTGTGTGTGTGTGTGTGTGTGTGTGTGTGTGTGTGTGTGGAGCGCCTCTCTCTCTAATGGATGGACCCCAAGGGCCTCAGAGAGAGGGGGAGATAGACATCCAGCATAACCATGCAGGTGGCTGCTGAGATATAACATACACAGTCATACTCACACACACACACACACACACACACACATCCAATCATAGCAGATGGACACAAACACAATCTCAATGTCATTCCCATAATGACATCAGCTGTTACCTGTTTTAGTGCCAGTCTTGCCCTCTGCCCCTCTTATCTCCACCCTGCCACATAGACAGGCTGTTTGAAGACCAGAGCACAATGCTTTAGTGCCAACTAACTATGCCCTCTGCCCCCACTAAGCAAGCCTAACAACACAGGTACACACACCCTCTGGCACACATGCAACATACAGTATCTACACGTGTTAATCAATAGCTTTATAGCCTGGTTATTGACTGATATGTCAACCTAAAATGTTGTTGGACTAACGCCTGTGTCTCTCTCTCCCCTGAAAACAAGGCAGTCTAATGTGTCTAAAGATTGATTGATTGTCTCTAGATAATTGATTGATCGGTGTCCATGTTGACTGACTGATGGACTGACTGTGTGTCTCTCTCCTCTCCAGGACAAGGCAGCTCTGGAGAGTCTGAGCCACCAGCTGAAGCAGCAGTCAGAGGACAGAGAGAAGTTCAACCACGCCATGATGGACTTCACCATGAGTGGAGACTCAGATGGTATGTGTTTGTGTGTGTGCACAAACATGCGTTTGTGCTTTGTCTTAAACAGTGTGTGTGTGTGTGTTTCTAAGACTGTATGCATATATGAAGAAGTGTGTTGGATTGTGTTAATGTATGTGTTTACATCCACTCTCTCCCCCTCCCTCCCACAGGCAGCCCCAGTGTGTCTGATTCCAGGATGTTCCGTGAGGCCCGGGGCCGAGGCAACAGCGAACCGCACATTAAACGACCCATGAATGCTTTCATGGTCTGGGCAAAGGATGAGAGGAGGAAGATTCTCCAGGCTTTCCCCGACATGCACAACTCCAACATCAGCAAAATCCTCGGTAAGACTAAGACCCCCTCCAGACGGGTAGAGGAGGGAGAGAGGGGTGTGAGAGGGGAGGGAAGGAGTGTGCCTGCCTGCCTGCCTTTTAAGGAAGAATAGAGAGAGAGTGGAAGATGGAGGACAGGGGGAGAGAGAGGGAGAGAGGCGTGAGAATGCGCGTTAACCTGATTGAGCTGATCCCTTGTGTTGCAGCCAGGCAGCGCTCTCTCTCTCTCTCGCTCTCTCTCTCTCTCTCTCTCTCTGCGTTCCTCAGGTGTAGAAGAATACATGATCTGTCTGCCCTCTTCCCCTCAACTCCTCTCTATGGAAATTACATCTCCATGTACTTAGTTATGTACATGTGTGTATGCATGCTTGCCTGCCTGCTTTCTTGTGTGTGTTTGTGTGTGCGTCTCTACTCCCTTCCTCCCTAGCCACACCACATCCGTACTCAGTCATTGTCACTGTGCTCTGTGTGGCCCCTATCGCACACCGTACCTCTGTCTCTCTTTGTGACAGCAGCACTCTGATTGACAGCATCTTTTGTCCACCTGGAGAGAGAGGGAGGGTGGGAGAGAGAGAGAAGAGAGCGAGGGAGAGAGGAGGGAAGAGAGAGAAGAGCGAGGGAGGGAGAGAGAGAGAGAGAGGGAGAGAAAGAGAGAGAGAGAGAGAGAGAGAGAGAGAGAGAGAGAGAGAGAGAGAGAGCAGAGAGAGAGAGAGAGAGAGAGAGAGAGAGAGAGAGAGAGAGAGAGGAGAGAAAGAGAGAGAGAGCGAGGAGAGAGAGAGAGAGGGAAAGAGAGTTGAAAGCAGGTTAAGTGTTGTCCTCGTTCACTGTGTCATCTCATCAGAGTTCAAAATGAGTACCTCATTTCTGCTTTTAACTTTATAACACACACACTAAGCGCGCAAGCTGAACACACACCACCTACAACAATGGCGCCAAGCAGACCACACACACCGCACACACCGGCGTGCGGGACACACAGCAAGCGCGCACGCAATGTTATTTAAATACAAACGTCCAATATGTTCACAGCCTCTTTGCAGAAGGCCTACCAAATTCTAAACCACCAAAAACACATCTTCTCCAATCTGGCTCTTTACAGTATATCTGGCTGCAGTGTAATAAGCGTGCCTGTGTGTCTATCATGCTCTGGCCCAGTGTGTGTGGTGTGGTGTGTGTGTGTGTGGTGTGTGTGTATCTGGGCTGAATTTACACTCTGTTACTTACTGTCTGTTAATGGGTAAAAGCTGTCTGTGCTGGCCTGCTCAGCTAGCACACTCCTTCCCTTCCTTCCTGCTGGAATAGAAAACTCCTTCTGTTAACATTCGAGAGCGGGCCCTTATAAAACCAGATTTCCCAGTGTATAAAACGTTTAGGAGCTCTTTAAAATGTCAAACACAATCCCAGAGGTCTGGGGAGAATGTCACGACTGGAGTGCTTTTTTAATGCATAATGAATTATATCAATGTCGTTGAAGCTCTCCGTTCTCTCTCCAGAGCTAGTCATTAAGCGCTAGTTCCACAAATACGCTTCTTGTGGAGAACGGTGGGAACAGTGTGTGTGTGTGTG